>NC_045445.1:8118595-8149110 GCF_002776525.5 Piliocolobus tephrosceles | reverse complement strand
ATCTGTCTAATGTTGACAGTGGAGTGTTGAAGTCTCCCATTATTATTGTATGGGAGTCTAAGTCTCTTTGTAAGTCTCTAAGGACTTGCTTTATGAATCTGGGTGCTCCTGTATTAGGTGCATATATATTTAGGATAGTTAGCTCTTCCTGTTGGATTGATCCCTTTACCATTATGTAATGGCCTTCTTTGTCTCTTTTGATCTTTGATGGTTTAAAGTCTGTTTTATCAGAGACTAGGATTGCAAACCCTGCTTTTTTTTGTTCTCCATTTGCTTGGTAGATCTTCCTCCATCCCTTTATTTTGAGCCTATGTATGTCTCTGCATGTGAGATGGGTCTCCTGAAGACAGCAGACTGATGGGTCTTGAATCTTTATCCAGTTTGCCAGTCTGTGTCTTTTAATTGGAGCATTTAGTCCATTTACATTTAAGGTTAATATTGTTATGTGTGAACTTGTTCCTGCCATTATGATATTAACTGTTTATTTTGCTCATTAGTTGATGCAGTTTCTTCCTAGGCTCGATGGTCTTTACATTTTGGCATGTTTTTGCAATGGCTGGTACCGGTTGTTCCTTTCCATGTTTAGGGCTTCCTTCAGGGTCTCTTGTAAGGCAGGCCTGGTGGTGACAAAATCTCTAAGCATTTGCTTATCTGTAAAGGATTTTATTTCTCCTTCACTTATGAAACTTAGTTTGGCTGGATATGAAATTCTGGGTTTAAAATTCTTTTCTTTAAGAATGTTGAATATTGGCCCCCACTCTCTTCTGGCTTGTAGAGTTTCTGCCAAGAGATCTGCTGTTAGTCTGATGGGCTTCCCTTTGTGGGTAACCCGACCTTTCTCTCTGGCTGCCCTTACGATTTTTTCCTTCATTTCAACTTTGGTGAATCTGGCAATTATGTGTCTTGGAGTTACTCTTCTGGAGGAGTATCTTTGTGGCATTCTCTATATTTCCTGAATTTGAATGTTGGCCTGCCCTGCTAGGTTGGGGAAGTTCTCCTGGATGATATCCTGAAGAGTGTTTTCCAATTTGGTTCCATTTTCCCCCTCACTTTCAGGCACCCCAATCAGATGTAGATTTGGTCTTTTTAAATAATCCCATACTTCTTGCAGGCTTCGTTCATTTCTTTTTCTTCTTTTTTTCTTTTGGTTTCTCTTCTCGCTTTATTTCATTCATTTGATCCTCCATCGCTGATACTCTTTCTTCCAGTTGATCGAGTCGGTTACTGAAGCTTATGCATTTGTCACGTATTTCTCGTGTCATGGTTTTCATCTCTGTCATTTCGTTTATGACCTTCTCTGCATTAATTAGTCTAGCTGTCAATTCTTCCACTCTTTTTTCAAGATTTTTAGTTTCTTTGCGCTGGGTACGTAATTCCTCCTTTAGCTCTGAGAGTTTTGATGGACTGAAGCCTTCTTCTCTCATCTCGTCAAAGTCATTCTCTGACCAGCTTTGATCCGTTGCTGGCGATGGGCTGTGCTCCTTTGCAGGAGGAGATGCGCTCTTATTTTTTGAATTTCCAGCTTTTCTGCCCTGCTTTTTCCCCATCTTTGTGGTTTTATCTGTCTCTGGTCTTTGATGATGGTGACGTACTGATGGGGTTTTGGTATAGGTGTCCTTCCTGTTTGATAGTTTTCCTTCTGACAGTCAGAGCCCTCAGCTATAGGTCTGTTGGAGATTGCTTGAGGTCCACTCCAGACCCTGTTTGCCTGGGTATCAGCAGCAGAGGTTGCAGAAGATAGAATATTGCTGAACAGCGAGTGCACCTGTCTGATTCTTGCTTTGGAAGCTTCCTCTCAGGGGTGTACTCCACCCTGTGAGGTGTGGGGTGTCAGACTGCCCCTAGTGGGGGATGTCTCCCAGTTAGGCTACTCAGGGGTCAGGGACCCACTTGAGCAGGCAGTCTGCCCCTTCTCAGATCTCAACCTCCCTGTTGGGAGATCTACTGCTCTCTTCAAAGCTATCAGACAGAGTTGTTCGCGTCTGCACAGGCCTCTGCTGCTTTAGCTGTGTCCTGTCCCCAGAGGCGGAGTCTGCAGAGACAGGCAGGTTTCCTTGAGCTGCTGTGAGCTCCACCCAGTTCGAGCTTCCCAGCGGCTTTGTTTACCTACTTAAGCCTCAGCAGTGACGGGCCCCCTCCCCCAGCCTCGCTGCTGCCTTGCGGTTAGATTGCCGCAGACTGCTGTGTTAGCAAGGAGGGAGCCTCCGTGGGCCTGGGACCCTCCCGGCCAGGTGTGGGATATATTCTCCTGGTGTGCCCGCGTGCTTACAGCGCAGTATCGGGGTGGGAGTTACCCGATTTTCCAGGTGTTGTGTGTCTCAGTTCCCCTGGCTAGGAAAAGGGACTCCCCTTCCCCCTTGCGCTTCCCAGGTGAGGCAATGCCTCGCCCTGCTTCAGCTCTCGCTGGTCAGGCTGCAGCAGCTGACCAGCACCGATTGTCTGGCACTCCCGAGTGAGATGACCCCAGTACCTCAGTTGAAAATGCAGAAATCACCGGTCTTCTGTGTCGCTCGCGCCGGGAGATGGAGACTGGAGCTGTTCCTATTTGGCCATCTTGCTCCGCCCCCCCAATATTTAAAGCTTTTCTAATCTTTTCTGGTTTCCCGTGCAATCTGGGGGAATGCTAAAGGCATGTTTGGAATCTTCCTATTCTAGCGTTTAAATCTGTTTTATTCTCTGTATGAGGTACCCACCATCATATGAATAAATTGATATGGATTCTTCCATTCTATATTATATGGTTAAAAATAATTCCAAATTCCCCTGCAAATTTTTTTCTGTTTTGTCTAGATTTTGCCAAGTCTTTGACAATGGCTCTCAGCTTAGAAGGAAAACCAGAGCTTAAAATTTAAAAAAGGGTTTTTCCTTTTTTCCTATTCTGAAAGGGCACTTATTTTAGAGGTAATTGAGCTTTGTGAATTTTTCTACTCGCCTGGGGTAAAGGAGAGCAGGTCAAAGGAAGAGATAAGGATAAAGAAAATGTAGAATGAATAAGAAGAATGGTAAGATAAAAACTATTAGTTTTGAGCTATGATTGAATGGATATAAAAGAGAGTTTTGTGGGTTTTTTTTACACTTTACTTTTGCATTGTCCAAAGCATAACTTTAAAAAAGCATTCCAATATCTGAATTTATTTTGGATGCTTCCTTATGCCAATGAAAAAGACAGACTATTGGACATTAGTAATTTTTTCCTTTTTTGTTCTTTCAAATAAACAATTACGTTCATATAAAAGTCCCTAAATTGGCCACTGTAATGCCAAATATTCCTTGGTTATATTATTACCTTTACAAAATAAAGTACATATGTTTGATTTATAGCATAAATATTTGTAAGAAGCAGGAATTAAGCATGGAGAGGGTATGAAATTATATTCAGACAGAAACAAACTGAGTTTGGGAAGAGTTGTATAAAGTCTTATTGTGTTTTTTTGTTTTTTGTTTTTTTTTATCTCAGGTTCTTTTTCTTAGTGTATGGCTGCCAACTTATGTTTGCAGTTGATGTCCAACTGCAAACATAATAAAACTATAGTGTGCATCAGTCAAAGGTCTGGAGAGAAGACTTCTAAGAAGCAGACACTCAACAGGCAAAACAAGCTTGATCACAGTTCTTAAAAGGTTTTTATTCATAATCTGAAGCAAAGCTTTCCCAAGATTGCTCATATCAGAAGCTTTCCAAACTTAGACTCAGGGACTGGCTTGGTAAATGGCATCCAGGCCCATATGCCTTTCCTCTTCCCTAGAATATTTTCTTTTCTGACTATACAGCAAATAATGAGAAAAACAAAGAGAAAAAGCACTGTTGTTAGTAATTAAAGAATAATTCAACAAAGGATACAATATTTTTAAATAAGATAATATGAAAGCATTCCTCAAATTGGTTCCTCACTCCTAGGAAACCAACTAAACAGCATTCAATGAGTTCAATAAAAAGAAAAAAAAAATTAAAGAAATGAGTTGGACCTAAGACTGACTTACCTGTGGCTGTCAATGTGACTCCCAAGTGAGAGAATCAAGGAGCTTCAGAGAAGCAAAAGCCATTATTATAACAAGTTAAAGGTCTTGGGCTATAGTAGTAAGGAAGTCTCAAGTGGATTTCGGTAGAACTGTAGGATCATTCAGTCATAGCTTCCAGCATGTACCACCAGAACAACCTGTTGATATGCCAAACCCAAGTGTATTCTCACTGCAGTCAGAAAGATTATTACCTGGACAGAGTTAGTTACCTCTCTAAGGGAAGAGAATAAAGTCAGCATAGTTACAAGGTTTTGCAGTCTTGTTTAACTGTAGATCTTCAAAATAGGACCTTGATTAGGTTAAGGATCATGATATAAGATTGAGGATTGGTAGACAGAGCAAACACTTTAATTTCATAGTGTCTTGTGATATTCTCTTATGGTCTCCTGTATGTTTATTATATTAACTAAACATGATTTGATCTATCTAAAATAATAGGGCCCTATTTATAAAATATTGTGATGTTTATATCACTTAAGATTTGAATGCAATACTAAGCAAGCTCATTTAAAATTATTTATTGACTTCCAGAATGATGGTGTAAGGAGTCCTCTAGATAGGTTTTCCAGTGAAACAATTCTAATTGATGAAAAATGTATGAAATAATAATATAAAGCCTTTGGAAATTGTGCTAAGGGCATATAGGGAATAAAGAGTAACTTACTCAAAAATATTTCTCAATAAAAACAGTATCTGTGGCACCTGAGACATGACCATCCCTTATTCACCCAGCTCATCTTGTGAGCTCCAATTTGTGTAGGCATGGCCAGGAAGAGGGCACTTATCTCCTTAGCTACAAAGTAGGGAATACACTGTCTTAATGGAAGAGGCAGGATGCTATCATTCTTATCCTATTTAACTCTAATTTGCAAAGGCTGAACAACTGGTGAGTTCAGATAAGAGGTTGAGGGCTCATTTTCTTCACCCGGTCTCCACTCATGGAAAGGATTCTTCACCACAGGTGTGGCAGGCTGCAACTACAAAGGTCTCTCTTGCCTTAATCCCAGTTCATCCATAGGCCAAAGGTTCCATACCAGGAGAGGTAATTCCAAATGAATAAAATCTGTTGCCTCTGATCAGCACCTGGAACAGTGGCTCACAGATTTTACCCAAGAGGAGCGGCAGGCCATAAGAACAATAGGTCCAAAGCTCTTCCTAAATGAATTCATTTTATTTTTAACACAGTTCAAGGAAGTTTAAGCTTAATGACACTCTCAGAAACAAGTATTTAGGTGGTAAGCAATTAAGGGCAAACTAGTAGCTCTGTCAGAGCAAAAAGTTAAACCACAGGCAAGCTAGCTTACCACAGAAAAGAAGAAAAAGTTAAAGAAGAGTCTTTCTGAGGTTGAAACATCCTCAAAGACAGACCTGAAAAACTACTCCTGTCTGAGCTTAATTGGATTAGACTGTGGAGCAATTTATGCACCAGAGCATGGTTGAAGCCTATGGAGCAATCAGTTGGCAATTAGTAGAGCATAACAGCTAGGTGTGACACCAAGGTAGGTAGAAAGTTTAACAGAGGTAATAGAAAAGTGACAACCCAAACCATGGTCATCTCATCATTACTGTAAACGTACCCAAGCCTGTGTTTTCTGTGGAGAAATATTAGAAGCGTCACACTATAAAAGAAAAATACTTTATTCAAATAATATAGCAAAGTAACTAAACAAATACATAAACAAACAATAATAATGGCAAGGCCAAGAAAGGGGAAGATGAATTGGTATTCCTATTTACTACAATAGATTACCTAAAATATTCAATTTAAAACAAAATATTATGGGACATGCAAAGCAACAAGAAAGGGTTACCCTTGTAAAGAAAGAGAGAAAAAAAGGAAACAGTAATTACTTGTGAAAAAACCCAGATGTTAAATTTAACAAAGACATCATAGCAGCCATTATAAATAGTTGATTATCATTAATTGTGGATTCCACATTGGTAAATTTACCAATTTACTAAAATTTATTTGTAACTTATAAATCAAGACTGGTGACAATTTTATTGTCATTTACAGACATGTGCAGAGTAGCAAAAATTTGACTCATCTGACAAGCATGTGCATTCCCAGCTGAGGTTAAACAGGGAGACACTGTGTCTTTTTGTGTCAACTCTCATATAAACAAGGGTCCTTTTTACTGTGTAGTTTGGAACACATTTTTAATAATTTGTGTTCATTTCATTGGTGACTTTGCTGTTTAAAATGGTTCCTAAATGGCCGGGTGTGGTGGCTCATGCCTGTAATCCCAGCACTTTGGGAGGCCAAGGTGGGCACATCACGAGGTCAGGAGTTCAAGACCAGCCTGGCCAACATAGTAAAACCCTGTCTCCACTGAAAACAAAACAAAACAAAAAAAAAAAAAAAACTGAGCATGGTGGCAGTTGCCTGTAATCCCAGTTACTTAGGAGGCTGAAGCAGGAGAATCACTTGAACCTGGGAGGCAGAGGTTGCAGTGAGCCGAGATTGCACCACTGCACTCCAGCCCAGGCGACAGTGCGAGACGCTGTCTCAAAAAAAAAAAAAAAACAAAAACAAAAACAAAAACAACAACAAAAAAAATACCATCATTGGTCCCTAATCATATAGCTGATTTGATGTCTAGTGTTCCTAGGCACAAGAAGGTTGTGATATTCTCTACAAAGAAAAGGCATGCATTAGATAAGCTTTATTCTGGCATAAGTTATAGTATCATTGACTGTGAGCTCAATGTTAATCAAAAACACGTATTAAATAAGGGGTATTTAAGCAATAATACATATAAAACAAGCTTCTATATTGATTAGTCATGACCAGAGACTCACAAGAGCCAAAATCTCTATTTCCCATAGCATCAGTGTTTCAGTATTTGCTACTTCAGTGTTCACAGCAACTTCATAGAACATCATTACTGCAAATAATGAGAACAAATATACTTCAAAGAAAGAAAAAAAGATTATGCTTAAAGATGCAAAGAAAGCTATAATGACAATGTCTCATCAAATACAGAGTATCACTAAAGAAATAGAAATTACAAGAAAACATAACCAAATAGGTATTCTAGACGTGACAAGAATACTAACTGAAATAATAATTTTATAATATATATTTAACCTGGCAGAAGAATCAGTGAACATGAAGACAGGTCAGTTGATATTATGCAGTCTTAAGAACTGAGTGAATAAAGAATGAAAACAAATAAATATAGCATCACAGAAATGTGTAACACCATTAAGCACACCAAAACATACATAGTGTAAGCACCAGAAGAAGATGGAAGAGATACAGAAGAAAAAAAAATTACAAAAATAATGGCTGAAAATTTTCCAAAATAATTGAAGATTTCAATATTCTGCTTAATGAATAGGACAACCAGAAAGAAATCAACAGGGAAATAGAAGATGTGAACAATACTACAGAACAACTGAAGCTAACAGACCTTGGAACACTGCACCTCAAAACAGCATAATGTACACATTCTTTTTGAGTACACATCAAATATTCTTTAGGATAAAAATATGCTAATCATTGGGAGGCTGAGGCGGGCGGATCTCCTGAGGTCAAGAGTTCGAGACAACCCTGGTCAATATGGTGAAACCTTGTCTCAAATAAAAATACGAAAAAAAAAAATTAGCTGGATGTGGTGGCACATGCCTATAGTCCCAGCCACTTGGGAGGCTGAGGCAGGAGAATCGCTTGAACTCAGAAGCGGAGGTTGCAGTGAGCCAAGATCGTGTCACTATACTCCAGCCTGGGTGACAGAGGGAGACTCCATCTCAAAAAAGAAATATCTGAATCCATAAAACAAGCCCTAATAAATTTAAAATGATTTAAACCATACAAAGTATGTTTTCAGACCACAAAAGAGTACAATTATAAATTAAGAAGAGAAACAAATTTGGGTACTTCATAAAAATATAGAAAATAATACACATCTAAAAACCCAATGATTCAAACTGTAAATAATCACAATCAAAATTAGAAAAAACGTTCGCAATAAAGAGAATTAAGGATACCACATGCTAACATTTATGGGATTCCAAAACAATATTTGAAAGGAAATACATAACACCAGTTCTTTAAAAACTTTTCCAAAATTAGAGGAAGAAGGTAAATTTCCCAACTCAATGAATGATGCCTTGATATCAAAGACTTCAGAAGGAAAGAAAACTACAGAGACTAGATAAATTCTCAAACATAGCTGGAACATAACTAATCGATGTCATTTTCCATTATACAATCTAACACATTCTCCAAAACACCTGGTTATTTACATCTATTTTGACTATCTTCTTGTCTCATTGGAAGAATATTCAGCAAGACTGTATGTGGGTTCTCAGGACATTTGTTGTGCCATGTTAATAAATGATACATTTAAAAAAAAAAAAAAGAAAACTACAGACAGATATTTCTTATGACTATAGATTTAAAAGTACTAAAGAAAACACTAGTAAACCAGATTCAGTACATATAAAAAGATTATGTACCATTACTAATTGGGAATCATCCCAAGTTTCATTCAACATATAAAAATCAATTAATGTAATATACTGTATTGATAGAATGAAGGACAAAGGTCACATATTATTATCTATATTGACAAAGAAAAAGAATTTGACAAAATTCAATACCTCTTCATTATAAAGAGCACTCAACAAAACAATAAAGATGTAAGGTCCTTTCTTGATAAAGAACATCTATGAGAATCCCCCAGGTAACATCATACTTTATGGTGAAAGATTGAATGCTTTTCCCGTTAAGTTCAGGAATAAGACAAGAGTTTGCTTTCATTGCTTCTTTTTCATATTTTACTTAAAGGAATATCCAGGACAATTTGTCAAGAAAAAATAAATAAAGATTGGAAAAGAAGTCAATTTAATTCCATTTACAAATGATATGATCTTGTCTATAGAAAATCTTAAGGAATATACAAAACAAGTTACATCTAATAAATGAGTTCAGTAAATTACCAACATGCAAGATGAATATCCAGCCAGGCACGGTGGCTCACACCTGTAATCTCAGCACTTTGGGAGGTCGAGGCGGGCCGATCACCTGAGGTCAAAAGTTCAAGACCAGCCTGACCAACACGGAGAAACCCCATCTCTACTAAAAATGCAAAATTAGCTGGGTGTGGTAGCACATGTCTGTAATCCCAGCTACTCCGGAGGCTGTGGCAGGAGAATGGCTTGAACCTGGGAGGCCGAGGTTGCGGGGAGCTGAGGATGAGCCATCGTACTCTGGCCTGGGCAACAAGAGCAAAAGTCCCTCAAGAAAAAATTCAAAAATACTTTTCTTTTCTTTTTTTTTTTTTTTTTTTGAGGCAGAATTTCGTTCTTGTTGCCCAGGCCAGAGTACAATGGCATGACCTTGGCTAACCGCAACCTCCACCTCACAGGTTCAAGTGATTCTCCTGCCTCAGTCTCCCGAGTAGCTGGGATTACAGGCACCTGCCACCACACCTAGCTAATTTTTTGTATTTTTAGTAGAGACTAGGTCTCACCATATTGGCCAGACTGGTCTCGAACCCCTGACCTCAGGTGATCCACCCACCTGGGTCTCCCAAAGTGCTAGGATTACAGACATGAGCCACCATGCCAGGCCTAATGAACAATTTAAAAATGAAATTAGGGAAACAATTACATGTACAATTGCACCACAAAGCATACAATATTTAGGACTATTTTAATAAAAGGAGAGCAAATCTTAGACTCTGATAACTACAAAATACTTTTGGAAATTAAGAAAGACTTAAAGAAGTGGATAAATGTAGTTTTCCTGGATTCATGGAATAGAAGACAATATTGATAAAATGACAATACACCTCATATTGATCTACAGATACAAATTAATCTTTATTTAATCCCAATTGCTTATTTTTCAGAAATTGACAAGTTGATCCTTAATTTTTGTGGTATGTTAATGAACCCCAAATAGCCAAAATAAATTTGGAAATGAAAATCAAAGTTGGAGAACTACTTACTGGTTTAAAACCTATTACAAAGCCGTATGTGCAGTAATCAAAGCAGTGAGGTACTGGCATAAAGACGCACATGTAGATCAGTGAGATACAGTTGAAATGGTAGAAATAGACCCACATGCCTATGGTTAACTGATTTTCAGCAAGAGAGCATAGACAATTTAATGGGGAAGTGGTACTTTCCTCAACAAATGGTGTTGGGACAGGTGAATATCCATATGCAAAGAATGAATTTGGGACCCTACAAACATACCTTGTACAAAAATTGACTCAAACTAGATGAGGAATCAAAATGTAAAAACTAAAATAATAAAATTCTTAGAAGAAAACATAGAAGTACCTGTGACCTTGTATTAGGCAAAGGATTTTTAGACATAACCCTCAAAGTGCAAACAAATAAAGAGAAAATAACTAAAGTGTATCAACATTTAAAACTTTTGTGCTTCAAAGGACACTATCCAGGAAAGTAAAGACGATAAACAAACAAAATGCACAGGCAGCCTTCCTTCCCAGAGAAAAGCTGAAATAGGACAGTGGTCCATGAGGCTTATGGCAAACACACAATGCCAATGTCCGAAAATTAGGCAATTGGCTCCTTGGCAGTGGAGGGGCCTTGGGGATGGGGTAGCCTGGGCTTCAGTCTCCCCTTAGGTTGCAAGAAGTTGACTGGCAGCAAGTGTGGAAGCAACAGCAGCAGAAGTATAAGCTCTGGAGTGTTTACGTGTTCTCCCTCAACCGGAGGTGTGAGATGCCATGCAGCCCAAATGGCTGGAAGGAGTTCCACTGTCCAAGAATGGGAATTCTCTTCAGAATATGGAGACTGTTCAGTCACTCTCAACACAAAGTTATCATTGTTGGGCTGGATAATTCAAGATAATCTACCAGTCTTTACCAGCTTTTTATGAATGAAGATTCACATCCATTTCCCACAATAGGAAGTAATGTTGAAGAGACAGTGATTCAGTAATACATATTTCCTCACGTGAGATACTGGTGTCCAAGAACGTCTTCATTTTTCCTGGAAACTTACCATGCTAACTGGATTTGTAATAGTCATGGACGGCACAGGCAGAGAGAGAAAGGATTTCTGTAACTAGAGAAGAACTTTATAAAAAGTTAGCACTTGTGTACCCAAGTAAAGTTGGAATGCTGATTTTTGCTAATAAACAAGGTGCTAAATAATGCATGCCTGACTATACGTGAAATCTCTCAAGTTTTCTAGCTAACTTGTATTAAAGATGACCAAGCATATACAGGAATATTGTGTTGTTACTGAGAGGGTTTAGGCTAACTTAAATGTATAATGTTACAATTTAAGATTAGATTATTTCTACGGATTCCTTCTCATTGCCTGTATATGAAGAAATGCTGGACTTTACCTGAAAGCAGCAAAAATTAATAGTTTATATATATTTATAATAAACTGATTTAAAGTGTTTTCTATATAAAGAAAAATTAAGTTCATTTATTTGAAAACAAGATAAAGTCTCACTTTCCCATTTGTCTTCTCATTGGTTCATTCCAAAGTAAGGTCTTAAAGCTGTGCTTGACATTTTTTTTTTTTTCAAAATGAATCCTTTCAGGACATTACATCACCTATGCTAAATACAAAGGGAGGGGAAGATAATTTTAACTTCACAATATTTATTATCAGTATAACCTTTCTTATAAACTTCTTAATCCTTCTTAACTGAAGATTTTTTCCTCTTCTTGTCACATCAAGACAAAATGTAAATCAACTTAGCTCTTCAATTTCCAATCTTCTAAAACAATATAACTTGTGAAAAGTATTTTGCATAAGGTAGTGTATGTAAATCAAGTTCGAGTTGATGTCTTTGATTTATGTTCTAAAGAAAAATGAATAATGCATTGATAATATACTTAGCTATAACCATAATGAGATAAATACCACCATTGATGTTAGGTGACATTTTGTATTTTTCCCATTGTGTTCTCTGTATTATACCAACCAAAACCCAAACCATTGAACTGCTCTTTAAAAGAAAGAAGACTCTACAAGAAACACAAATATTAGTCAGGCATGGTGGCACATGCCTGAAGTTTTGGCTACTCTGGAGGCAGAGGTGGGAGGGTCACCTGAGCCCAGAGAGGTTGAGGCTGTAGTGAGCCAAGATTGTGCCATAGCATTCCAACCTGGGTGACAGAGTGAGACCCTGTCTCAAAAATGAAAAACAAACAAAAAACATTAAGAAAGGAAGGGAGAAAGTAATAGATGGTATAGAAGAAAATAATAAAAAGAAAAAAAAGCTTGACATTGTATACATATTTTTGGTAAATGACACAGAAGCATGTAATGCAGATGAGTAGAATATACATGAAAATATTGAATTAGTATTACTAAGAGGTAAAATTGCACTGTAAGCAAGTATCAGATTATTTCCTTTATTAGTCCTTATGCCAACCACATTACTGAGTAAATTGTTAATTTGGTAATTAGTCAATTGTGATTAAAATTATCAAGTGATCTTTTCAGTGCTAATTGACAACTGTTGTGTGAAAATATGTCTCTCTAGAGAATAATATCAAATAATTTATCCAGAGTATTCTTAGGCATTAAATTATGTCAAATATTAAAAAATAAATTTGAAATTAAAAGTAACAAATATCTTCTAAGAAACAACATTAATTTATATTACTACTTCAAAATTTCTTATTGTAGAAATTGAAATATTTTCAGACTTTTTATTTCTAATACTTGTCTTTTATCTTTGTCTACCACATGAATATATTGTTTAACAATTAGAAAATCCAATATATTTAAAATTATTTTAAGAATTTATTGTAAAAATTGATTGATATGGTACATTATTTTTATTAAGAAATAACTTGGTCACCACTGTACCTTAAAAAACTCCACCTAAAGAATAGGATAAAATTGTGTAAATCTTATATCGGATATGGGACTTGAATACAGACTGCATAAACAATTCTACAACTCAATGATAAAATCTAATTATTGTATGTGCAAATGATTTGAATAAATGTTTTCCAAAGAAGATCTACAAATGGCCAATCTTTATAATTTTTCTTTTTCAGAATGTCATGTAAATGGAATCACACACTGGTTTTTGTCACCATAATACATTTAATACCCATCCATATTGCTGTACAACACATACATTTATTATCTTAAAGATCTGTAGGAAAACTCTGACACAGGTCTCACTTGGTTAGCTGTCACCAAGGTTATACTTCTTTCTAGACGCTCCAGGGGACAATCTGTTTCCATGATTTTTCCAGCTTCTAGAAACTACCTCCATTCTTTGAATTGTTGCCCTGTTCATCTATCTTCAATGCCAGCAACATCATACGTTTCTGAACATTCTTAGATTATATTGTTCTCTCTGAATATAAGCAAGAGACACTCTCTACCTTTACAAATTTATAAGGTTAGATTGGCCCACCTGAACAATCCTGGATAACTTCCCAATCTCATGGTCCATAACCTTATTCCTGTGTCCAAGTTCGCATTATGATGGCAAGTAATATACTCACACATTCTCGGAATTCAAACATGGTCATATTTAGGAAGCATGTTTTTTGTGCCTACTACAAGTTTCTCTTCATTTATGAGGATTCCATTGTATCGATGTATCAAAATTTATTTAGACCACTGCCAGTTGATGGACATTTGAGTTGTTGGCAGTTTTTGGTGATAATCAGTAAAGCTTCTGTGTACATTCTATGGATCTATGTTTTTGCTAACATTGGGCAAATACCTTGATAATACCTGCATAATTATTTAATATTACTAATACCAGAAAAGAGTTTAAGTTTTGGAAAGCTTTCAAGCTTACTGTGGTGGATACAAGGTTTTTAAAATACTGCTTCTTGCTAAAGACCTTGAATTTTATCATTGGTCATTATTGTCCTTGAAGTTATAGGCTCATTTTGATCACTTTCCAGAAACTACTTGCCAAACAACCAAATCTGACAAAGATATAGTTTGCTTGACAGTTGTGATTACCACGTAAATTTTCTGTGCCATGACAAAAATGGTAAGTTCAGTTTACGACTAAAACAATCACACAAGTGCTTTTTCCTAATATGACCATCCTGCTTCTCCTGCAGGTAAGTATGAACTATCCTACTTCCATATGCAGGAGAAGTGCTTTATGAGTACTCATCATATGTTACACAGAATATTAAAAAGTTTGGTCCTCATGGTCAAGATTAATTAAATTAATAATTTCCTTTCTTCTTCAAGAATATTCATAAGTGAAACTGATTTGTTGTGTGTGTAACTGCTTTGATTCGTGCTCATACTCAGTAGTTTGTCCAACATTAACTTTACATCACCATTGCTTTGTACAACAGAGAGGACAAATAGTGCTTTATTATTATCAAGAACATAGTTTTGACCTCATGGAACCCCTGAAAGGATGTTAAAGACTCCCACACTTTGAGAATGGCTGCTCCTGATAAACCATTGTCCATAGACTCCTGAAAGGCAGACGATCTCTTATATAAAGTAATAAAATACTCTTATTGGCAACTATATATAAATACCAAAGTACTAAAAATATATGATCTGCATGTTACATGTATGACATTTCCAATATCTTTTTTAAAATTTTAGTTACTGAGCTGAGGCTAGAGTTGCTTTATGCTAGCCTGTAAACGTAATTAAGTTTCTGTGTTCTGTGTATTGAACAACGGAATGTACAAATGCTATCTGTGAGGTAAGGTTAATATTCCTATCTTACACATGAGGAATTTTTGCTTAAGGGAAGTTAATTAATTTTATAATATGTGGTTGTATTAGTTCCTTCCTCCACTGCTATAAAGAAATACCTGAGACTGGGTAATTTGTAAAGAAAAGAGGTTTAATTGACTCATGGTTCTATAGACTGAACAGAAAACATGTTGCTGGCATCATCCTGGCATCTGAGGAGGCCTCAGGAAGCTTTTAAGCATTAGAGAAGGTGAAGGGGAAGCCAGCAGGTTACATGACCAGAATGGGAGCAGGGGGAGTGGAGTGGTACCACATATTCTTAAAGAACTAGATCTCATGAAAACTGCCTCTGTATCATGATGACAGAACCAAGCTATGAGGGATGCACTCCCATGACCAAAACACCTCCTACAAGGTCCCACCTCCAACATTAGAGGTTACAATCCAACATGAGATTTGGGTAGGGACAAATATGCAAACTATATTATTCCACCTCTGGCCCCCCAAAAATCTCATGACCTTCTCACATTGCAAAATACAATTATGCCTCCCAATAGTCCCTCAATATTGTAACTCATTCCAGCATTAAGTCAAAAATCCAAAGTCCAAAGTTTCATCTGACATGAGGCAAGTCCCTTCTGTGTATAAGCCTGAAAAATAAAAACAAGGTATTTACTTTCAAGATAAAATGGAGGTACAGGCATTGGATAAACATTCTCATTCCAAAAGGGAGAAATTGGTCAAAAAAAAAAGGCTACAGAGCCCACGCAAGTTTGAAACCAAGCAGGGCAGTCATTAAACCTTAAAGCTCTCAAATAATCTCCTTTGACTCTCTGTCCAACATCCAGGGCACATTGCTGTGAAGAGTGGGCTTCCAAGCCTTTGGGCAGCTCTGCCTCTGTGGCTTTTCAGGGCTCATCCCCCTTGGCTGCTCTCATCGGTTGTGGTTGAGTGCCTATAGCTTTTCCAGGTGCAGGGTACAAGCTTCCAGTGGTTCTACCTTTCTGGGGTCTGGAGAATG
The DNA here is from genome assembly GCF_002776525.5 of Piliocolobus tephrosceles. Taxonomy (NCBI): domain Eukaryota; kingdom Metazoa; phylum Chordata; class Mammalia; order Primates; family Cercopithecidae; genus Piliocolobus; species Piliocolobus tephrosceles. The sequence continues at coordinate 8,133,419 of NC_045445.1, read as the reverse complement.
GTGGCCTTCTTCTCATAGTTCCACCAGGCAGTTCCCCATTGAGCACTCTGTGTGGGGGCTCTAAACCCTCATTTCCCCTTGTCACTACTCTGGTAGAGGTCCTCTGTGAGGGCCCTGCCCCTGCAGCAGGCTCTTGCCTAGGCACTGAGGTTTTCTCATACAACATCTGTATGAGATGTATGAGAATCTAGGCAAAGGCTGCCAAGCTGCCTTTGTTCTTACACTCTATAACCCTGAAGGCTTAACGCCATGTGGAAACTGTGAAGGCTTATGGCTTGTATTCTACAGAATGGCAGCCTGAACTCTTGATTGGGCTTCTTTGAGCCATGGCTGGAGCTGGGACGGTCAGAATGTGAGGAGCCCTGTCCTGAGGCTGTGCAGGGGGGCAGTGGGCCCTCACCAATAAAACCATTCTTAACTCCTAGGCCTCTGGGCTTATGATGGGAAGGGCTGCCACAAAGGTCTTTGAAATGCCTTCAAAGCCTTTTTCCCATTGTCTTGGATATTAGCAATTGGCTCCTTGTTAGTTATGCAAATATATCTGGCAAGTAGTTGTTCCACAGCCTGCTTGAATTCCTCTCTCCAGAGAAAGGTTTTCATTTCTTTACCACATAGGTAGGCTGCAAATTTTCTAGACTTTTATCTTCTGCTTTCCTTTTAAATTTAAATTCCAACTTTGAGTCATTTATTTGGTACTGCATCTGAGCGTAGGTTTTTAGAAGCAGCGAGGTCAAATCTTGAATGCTTTGCTGCTTAGAAATGTATTCTGTCAGATACCCTAAATCAGCATTCTAAAGTTCAAACTTCCACAGATCCCCAGGGCAGGGGCACAATGCAGCAAATCTCTTTGCTAAGGTGCAACACACATACTCTTTGCTCCAGTTCAAAATAAACTCCTCATTTCCATCTGAGACCTCTTCAGCCTAGATTTCACTGTCCATATCACTATCAGCATTTTGGTTACAAGCATTCAATTAGTTTCTAGGAAGTTCCAAACTTTTCCTCATCTTCCTATCTTATTCTGTGCCCTCCATACTCTTCCAACCTCTGCCTGTTACCCAATTTCAAAGTGGTTTCCACATTCTCAGGAATCTTTATAACAATGTTCCACTCCTAGGTACCAATTTTATGTATTAGGCCATTCTTGCATTGTTATAAAGGAATACCTGAGGCTGGGTAATTTATTTTAAAAAGACATTTAATTGGCTTATGGTTCTGCAGGTTGTGTAGGAATCATGATGCCAGCATCCTCCTGTCTTCTGGGGAGGCCTCAGGAAGCTGTCAAGGCGGAAGTAGCACATCACATGGCCAGAATGAGAGCAAGGTGAAGGGAGGTGCTACACACTCTTAAACAACCAGATCTCACCAGGACTCACTGGCTATTGGGAGGACAGCACCAAGCCATGAGGGATAAACTCTCAGGAGCAAAATACCTTCTACTAGGTCCCACCTGCAAAATTGGGGAATACAATTCAACATGAGATTTTTGGCAGAGACAAATATCCAAGCTATATCAGGAGTTAAGATTCAAAGCCAGGTCTGTCAGAATTGAATAGCTGGGCTCTTCCTGCTATAGCATGCTGCCCTCCTATAATATAAATAGTAGCTCTGGAAATAAAGTGGGAATAATAATAGAAGTCAATAATGACATGCACATATGAATATATTTCTATTCCTTTCATTTATAAAATATTGAATTTTACACTGTATATGAGGCTTAGCCTCGATGAGCTTTTCCATGGATGTTACTTCAGATTTATCTTATGATATCTTGTTCGGTTTGAAACCGGAGGCTTCTAACAATTGTCATTTTAACCGGTCATAAATTAGGGAAGTCAAAATTGATTAATTCATTCTTGTCACTGTTCTATCCTTTATCTTTCCAGTGATTTCTAAGCAATTTACTTTTAATTTGTTTAGAGTATGGAAATTGCTAGTAGTGAAATTATGTTTGAGATTTCCCCAAAAGAGAATTTTATTAAAGTTAAAAACTGAGTTGGAACAAAATTACATTCTTTAGAGACATATTGAGGCACAATTTTCCATAAATCCAGTTCATCTCTGGGTAATTATGGCCATGTCCTTCTGATACTGGCAGAATTGGATATGACATAAAAGTTTGATTGATCTTATGATTTGTGATTCTTTTTGATGTCCCCACAAAAATAGCACTTGTGGGGGAGTCAGTATTAAGAAGATTCATTACTCACGGATCTATGCAAACAGGCTAGTGCACATCAAGATGAATATTTCATTATGGCAATGTGGGCTTGAGATGCAGGTTGAAGAGGTGGAGTGATCAACTGAAATTGTATAGACTTCCTTCTATACTGAACACTCTAATCCAAATATAACTCTAAGCTATGATAAAGTCATAGAGATCTTCATCCTTTGAGGATGCTCATATAGCATTCATATACATTGAATCTAACTAATTGTGTCTAAAATATCACCAACATAAAGTGTCAGTTCAGTGGATGAAAACATTAACTCAGCATTAATTTAAAACATATGGCTACCCTCTGAAATTATTTGGATAAATTTTTCCTTGTTAATTTGATATTAGCCTGGTAAAGATATAATCTCAAAAGCCTCAGTAATAAGAGAGAGCATGAAAACATTTATTAAAAGCTATTTTTTAAAAATGGATTAAAACTTTAAAAATGAATTACAGTATAGAAAAATATGATGATATTAAACTCCTGTAAAGCAAAAGGCCAAAACAGGTTAAATTGTATTCAAAGGTGATACTCACCAAATTGAGTCACTATTTAGAATATTGTCCTTTTCCCAGGTGCAATCTTGGCTGCTAGAAACAATGATAGAATACATTGTTACTACACTGATCCACTAAACACCCTAATTGGCCCCAGGCATGCTGGGCTTTAGTGGACAGCCCAAAGAGTGCCAGCAGTTGACTAAAATGTTCTTATTCTGGGCCATCTGATAATGAGCAAGCAAGCCCATTAACACATGTACCATTATGGCCTGATTGTGAAAATTTCAGTTTTAATGGCATTTTACTTAGAAGGGACACATTTTTAGAACACTAATCAGTGCCTTGAGATTTATTTATATTTAGCATTCTTTGTTCTAAGTAGAAAACAAGACTATTCAAAACACACACACACACACACACACACACACACACACACACATACACACACACACAAAAGTTAAAAGACCAGCATTGTTGAGGTTATCAGATGACAGAATGGTTACTATCTCAGGTTTCCCAGAGATACTGAGATTAGACAACTTTTCTTATTATCTATTGAGTCAGGCAGAAAATAAGTTACAAAACTGCTTTAGAAGTAGCAATGGACCACCACATTAAGTAAAAGGGGATTTCAGGAAGGAAGAAAGGTAGATACAGAATTTTCCTTGAAATAATTTTTATAAAAGACAAATACTAAGTTAATCACACTGCATATGCTGATTTAAAATGAGTGCATTTTCAAACGCTTTTCTGGATTTACATATCATTATATTGTATTCTCAGGGAAACAGATTGAAGTTTTGCTGTAGATTATTGGAAACAATTTGAGAAAATAAGTCTGAGTATGTGGAAGAAATTATTTCATAAGGCCGTAAAACTCTGAATAAAATAGCTAAAAACATTATGAACTCACTTGAAGAATTGGGTTCATTATAATCAATGCATATAGATACACATAAGCATGGACCAGAAGCATGAGCATAATCCATGCAATTCTGTGTTTTCAAATAGTGGAAATACTGCTTGTCCAAGTCATTAACATTGTTAGTATGCTCTGCATTGCTGTGGAAGACTCAGTGACTAATGGGATATGTACACTGAAAGTAATGTGAATATTTTCAGAAATGTGTACTTGTGAACTACAACATTGGCAAGTTTATTATAAAACATAGATAAGTCATAATATCTTTTTTTTTTTTTTTTTTGAGATGGAGTCTCGCTCTGTCACCCAGGCTGGAGTGCAGTGGCCGGATCTCAGCTCACTGCAAGCTCCGCCTCCTGGGTTTACGCCATTCTCCTGCCTCAGCCTCCCGAGTAGCTGGGACTACAGGCACCACCACCTCGCCCGGCTAGTTTTTTTTGTATTTTTAGTAGAGATGGGGTTTCACCGTGTTAGCCAGGATGGTCTCGATCTCCTGACCTCGTGATCCACCCGTCTCGGCCTCCCAAAGTGCTGGGATTACAGGCTTGAGCCACCGTGCCCGGCCAAGTCATAATATCTTAACTTAAAAATTTAATATCCAAGGAAGGGGATTGTAACTAAGGGAAGCAGTTATAGCTTTAGTTCTCCAAATAAATAATAAATACAGATTAAGAGTGTTTAATGTGGAAAATTGACTTACTCTGGGTTATCAGTGAAGATCTCTCTGTTTTAGGAAGATGGCATATAAAATATTCATTCTTTTATGACTTTTGGAAGGGTTTGGCAAATGGAGGTACTCTAGCAGATTAGAGGAAGAAAGGAAAAAATAAAGATATATTTATTCATTCTGTTTTCTTCCCCCTGCATGGCTGCCTTAGGCTGTTTTTGTCCCTTGACCATCAGCCACTACATATGTCTATTCCATACTTTCTACAGGATTCTCTCCCTCCTTCTTATCTCCTGGCCTAGGGGTGTTAATAGCCCTAAAATACTTCAGTGTCTCTTGTAGTTTCTCTAAAATATGCCCACATCTTTGTAAATAGTCTCACAGTTAAGCCCTTTTTTATCCTAATTTGCTGTGTCCCTGATTAATAGAGGCTTTGTTAAGGGTAGTTAAGCTGACACTAGTAAGATGAGTAGAGGCATGATAGGAAGAAAAATTTGTGTGGAGGCATAAGAAGCAGATTGGGAAAGGAGAATATTGTCAGAGTGGGACCTGCATATGCAAAGGCTTCAAGGCAAAAATGAGAAACACATTTTAGAGATCAAATAAAGGTCAGTATGGTTGGAAACTATAGAGCTTATTATGGTTATTCATTCTTTTGACAAAAATTCACAGAATGCCTTCTGCTATGTATTTGCTACTTCTAGAGGGAGATACTAAGGACTAAAAGGAAGGATCAGACAAATTTGAACAGAATGTAGTTGCTACGGTGTAGGCAAACACATGTGTTTGTCTCCTCCACTAGACTGTAGTGGAGTGATGACGAGTGTGTGAATATTTTCAAGCAGGTTGTATAAAATGTTCTGGGATTATAATGAAGGGAAATATTAATTTTGACTAGAGGTACGTCTTATATATGCAGTGATATTTGAGCTAGCGTTCTAATATTGAGTAGAAATATAGCAGGCTGAATCCATTACACATAGGATTTAACAGTAGACACGATTGATATATTCATTTGCTTAACAAATATGTACTGAGTGGTTACTATGTATGCCAGGAACTACTGTTCAAGCCACTGGAGATAAAACAATACAAAGACTGACAGAATCCAAATTCCTATTAAGCTCATATTCTAGTGGAGGAGATTTACATTAAACAAATCAATATATGTAATACAATTTCAGGTAATAATATATAGTCTGAAGAAAAGTAAAACAGGATAATGAAACTAGAGTCCTGGAGTGGGTGTCTAGAGCACTGTTTTAAACAGAATGATAATCTCATAAATGAAGCAGCAATGCAAGTGAAGATAAGGAGCAAGAATACTGGGGATCAGAAGAAATATCAAATGAAAGACTGAAACAGGAAAATGCTTGGGGGCATATTCAGAGAAGAGCAAATAAATCAATGTAGCTTTTAGATCTATGGCACAGGCTTTATGATAAGTTAGGAAATAAATAAGGAGAGTCTTATATGCCACACCAAACAATTTTTATTTTATTTTTTAAGTAATTGGGATCATCACTTGGATTAAAGCAAAGTTGACTGGAATCATTATTGGCAATTTAGAAGATGATTTATCAGAGTAAAAGACTGAAGGCAAGCAATCAATTTAGGAGGAGAGCACATAGCATAGGCTAAGATATTCTCTGTCTGGACGGAAGGAGGGAGGGAACAAAAGAACAAAGGGACTAAAATGGCGCATTTCCGGGTTCTTCATTGTCAACTTTCCTGCGCCCGGGAACGACACAGGTTGACTGCGCAGGCACAGTCTGACGTCTGACGAAGAAAATCGAAACCTACCTAGCCACGCCTACCGCCCCGCCCCCGACCCGCCTATGTCCCGCCCCTGACCCGCCTATGTCCCGCCCACTGCCCACCCACTCCCGGGCCCAGGACATAAAAGCCGCTTCTGGCGGGCGCCCGGGCGAACTTCATTGGCCCCTGCTCGTGTGCGGGCCTCAGAACCTCGCCCGAGAGCGCCAGAGAGACTTTGTAGGCCTCCACCGCCGGAGACCGGTGAACCTCGCCCCTCCTTCACATTGGCAAGTTAATAAAGTTTTCTTTTACCCTGCTTACTTGCCTATTCTCTGGCACTTACTCTGGTGGTCGTCTGGAGCAAATCATTCTCAACCTATTTTAGGACGATGGCCATGACGTGGGAGAGGACAGAGTAAATTTGAGATGTTATGCGAAACTTTGCTTTAACTTTTATTTTAGGTTCAGGGGTATATGTGCAGGTTTGTTATATAGGTAAACCGTGGGTCATGGGAGTTTGGTATACAGGTTGTTTGGTCACCCAGGTACTAAATATAATACCAGATAGGTATTTTTTTTCTGATATTCTCCTTCTTCCCACTTTCCACCCTCAGTTAAGCCCCAGTGTCTGTTGTTCCCCCCCTTTTTGTCCTTGTGTTCTTGTTGTTTAGCTCCTACTTATAAATCAGAAAAAGTGCTATTTGGTTTTCTGTTCCTGCATTAGCTTGCTTAGGATAATGGCCTCCAGATCCATCCATGTTGCTGTAAAGGACATGATCTTGTTCTTTGTTATGGCTGAATAGTATTCCGTGGTGTATATGTACCACATTTTCTTTATGCAGTCTACCATTGATAGGCATTCATGTTTATTCCATGTCTTTGCTATTTTGAATAATACTGCAGTGAACATACATGTGCATGTGTATTTATGGGTAAAACAAGTTATATTCCTTTGTATCCAACCCAATAATGTGATTGCTGGGTCAAATGGTAATACTGTTTTAAGTTATTTGAGAAGTTTCCATACTGCTCTCCACAATGGCTGAACTAATTTATATTCCCCCCAGCAGTATATAAGTATTTCCTTTTCTCTACAACCTTGGCAGCATCTGTTATTTTTTTGACTTCTTAGTAATAGCTATTCTGACTGGTGTGAGATGATATCTTACTGTGGTTTTGATGTGCATTTCTCTAAAGATTAGCAATGTTGGACATTTCAGAAACCTGACAGGAATCTAGTAATCATGAAAGCAGAGATTTATATTTGTTTGTTTCTGTTTTGTTCATTGCAGCTTACCTAAGCATCAAGAACACAAGAATGTAATAGGTGCACATTAACTATTTATTGGATGAGTAGAAAATTTTGTGGCTGACTAGATGTTTTCAAGGAAAATTAATGAGAAGCATGTTTCAGGGGATAAGGATGATCAGGTATATTAGTTTGTTCTTGCATTGCTATAAAGAACTACCTGAGACTGGGTAATTTATAAACAAAAAGTTTAATTGACTCGTAGTTTCATAGGCTGTACGTGGCTAGGGAGGCCACAGGAAACTTACAATCATGGCATATGGGGAAGGGGAAGCAGGTATGTCTTACATGACCAGAGAAGAAGGAAGAGAGTGAAGGGGAAGGTCCTACACACTTTTAAAAAACCAGATCTCATGAGAACTTACTATCATGAGAACAGTAAGGGGGAAATCCGTCCCCATGATCCAATCACCTCCCACCAGGCCCCTCTGTTAACACTGGGGATTACAATTCGACATAAGACTTGAGCAGGAACACAAATCCAAAGTATACTATTCCACCCTTAGCCCCTCCCAAATCTCATGTCCTTCTCACATTACAAAATACAATCCTTTGTCAGTAGTCCTTCAAGTCTTAACTCATTTTAGCGTTAATTCAGAATTCCAAAGACCAAAGTCTCATCTGAAACAAGGCAAGTTGTTTCTGCCTATGAGCCTAGTTAATTCTAAGATACAGTGGGGGTATAGGCATAGGGTAAATACACCCATTCCAAGAGGGAGAAAACAGCCAAAACAAAGAGGTATGGACATTGGATAAACATTCCTATTCCAAAAGGGAGAAATTGGCCAAAAGAAAAAGGCTACAGGCCCCACACAAGTCCAAGAAATACCAGGGCAATCATTAAATTTTAATGCTTCAAAATACTCTCCTTTGATTCCATGTCTCACATCCAGGCCACACTGATGCAAGAGGGGGTCTCCCAAAGACTTGGGTAGCTCTGCCCTGTGACTTTGCAGGGTACAGCCCCCTCGGTTGCTTTCATGGGCTGGCATTGAGTACTTGTGGCTTTTCCAGGAGCACAGTGAAGATTGTTGGTGGATCTACCATTCTGTGGTCTGGAGGATGGTGGCCCTCTTCTCATAGCTCTGCTAGGCAGTGCTTGAGTGGGAACTCTGTGTGGGGGGTTCCAATCCCATATTTCCCATCTGCACTGTCCTACTAGAGGTTCTCCATGAGGACTTTGGCCTGCAGCAGACTTCTGCCTGGACATCCAGGTGGTTCCATACATCCTCTGAAATCTAGGCAGAAACTCCCAAACTTCAATTCTTTTCCTCTGAGCATTTGCAAGCTTAACACCACTTTGAGGCCTTTAAGGCTTATGGCTTGCACCCTCTGGAGCAGTGGCCTGAGACATATCGGGGACCCTTTTAGCCATGGCCGGAGATGGAATGACTAGGATGCAGGGAGCAGTGACCTGAGGTTACATGTGGCAGCAGGGCTCTGGGCCCAGCTTGCAAACTATTCTTCCCTTCTATGCCTCCAGGCCTATGATGAGAGGGGCTGCCAGTGAAGGTCTCTGAAATTCCTTTGAGGCATTTTCCTCATTGTCTTGGCTATTAACATTTGGCTCCTCTTTACTTATGCAAATTTCTGTAGCCAGCTTGAATTCCTCCCCAGAAAATTGTTTTTTTTCTTTTCTACTTACATGTCCAGGCTGCAAATTTTCCAAACTTTTACACTCTCCTTCTTTTTTCAATGTAAGTTCTTGTTCCATGTCATTTCTTTGCTCGTGAATATAAATTTCGGCTGCTATAGCAGCCGTGCCATATCTTGAACTTTTTACTACTTAGAAATTTATTCGGCCGGGTGCGGTGGCTCAAGCCTGTAATCCCAGCACTTTGGGAGGCCGAGATGGGCGGATCACGAGGTCAGGAGATCGAGACCATCCTGGCTAACACGGTGAAACCCCGTCTCTCCTAAAAAATACAAAAAACTAGCCGGGCGAGGTGGCGGGCGCCTGTAGTCCCAGCTACTCGGAGGCTGAGGCAGGAGAATGGCATAAACCCGGGAGGCGGAGCTTGCAGTGAGCTGAGATCCGGCCACTGCACTCCAGCCCAGGCGACAGAGCGAGACTCCGTCTCAAAAAAAAAAAAAAAAAGAAAGAAATTTATTCTACCAGATACCCTAAATCATCACTCTCAAGTTTCATGTTCCACAGATCTCTAGGGCAGGGTCACAATGCCTCCAATCTCTTTGCTAACGCGTAACAAAAGTGACCTTTGCTCCAGTTCCCAATAAGTTCTTCATCTCCATCTGAGTCCATCTCAGCCTGGAGTTCATTGTACATATTGTTATCAGCATTTTGATCACAACAATTTAACAAGTGTCTAGGAAGTAACAAACTTTCCCTCATCTTTCTGTCTTCTTTTGAGTCCTCCAAACTCTTCTAACCTCTGCCTGTTACCCAGTTCCAAAGTCACTGTATTAGTCTATTCTCACACTGCTATAAAAAACTACCCAAGACTGGGTAATTTATAAAGAAAAGAGGTTTAATTGGCTCAGGGTTCTGCAGGCTGTACAAAAAGCATGGTTGGCAGAGGCCTCAGGAAACTTACAATCATGGTGGAAGGCATGGGGAGGTTGACATGTCCTATATCACTGGAGCAGAAGGAAGAGAGAGTAAAGGGGGAAGTGCTACACACTTTCAAACAACTAGACCTCATGAGAACTCTCACTCACCATGAGAACAGCAAGGGAGAAATCTGCTCCCATGACTCAATCACGTCCCATCAGATCCCTCCCCCCAACACAGGGCATTACAATTCAACATGGTATTTTCATGGAAACACAGAGCCAAACCATATCAGTTGTTTCCACACTTTCAGGTGTCTTTATAGCAATGCCCCACTTCCCAGTACCAATTTTCTGTATTAGTCCATTCTTGTACTGCTATAAAGAACTACCTGTGACTGGGTAATTTATAAAGAATAGAGGTTTAATTGACTCACGGTTCCACAGGCTACACAGGAAACACAGCTAGGGATGCCTCAGGAAACATAAAATTAATGCAGAAGGCAAGGAAGCCGGCATGTCTTACATGGCTAGAGAAGGAGGAAGAGATCAAAGGGGGATGTGCTAGACACTTTTAAACAAACATATCTCATGAGAACTCACTCACTATCATAAGAACAGCAAGGGGAAAATCTGCCCCCATGAACCAGTCACCTTTCAGCAGGCCCTTCTTCCAACACTGGGGATTACAATTTGACATGAAATTTGAGTGGGGACTCAAATCCAAACAGTATCACCAGGTTTTCTAGTTGTGTGTCTAGGTGGAAGATGATACCATCAGTTAAGGTAAGGAAATCTGAAAAGAATATGAAAAGGGAATGTGAAGACAGGCAAAGAAGGAGAATTGTGCCTTAATACTTTAGAGGTGAAACTGATTGGAAATGATTCCCAGTTATTTGTGTACATTTTGTGACTAACTTGTACATGTTTAACATGCTTACTGTAAGATTTCTTTCAGTGTGAATAAGGTTACCCTTAAGAACCTGGATAAGCTTGTGATTTGCTGCGGCTCCTCTGGAGGGATTGTGCAAAGAAGCAGAATCATGGACTTCAGTGGCAAGCTTAGGATGTGAAGATTGTTTCCACTTATTGGTGATAGAAAGTTGAGAAATAGGCATCTCTAAAATATTCATTTTTATCTATTATTAATTCAAATACTGTATTTAGCTATGAAATGAGAGCCTCTATGGATAGGCAAGGCTCCATCCTGCAAAATCGTTCAACAACCCACTGGGATGTCACAGTAAATGTAAGGAGGACATGATATTAATGACATCAGGTGGAACCCTTCTCCTCCACTTTCTGAAAGCTTGTGGATCCTGTTGATCCCCCACCAGGTACCTTTACTTGATGTTGAATTTATTGGGAAATGAGTTCTATTCACTGAGATCAAAGAATAATTTAGTATTTTCCAGTTTGGGTTAACAGTTCCTCCTGATGAGAAACTTAAAAAGTTAAAAAGTGATTAGATGATTACAATCAACTTTACCTTTTCATATTGTCTCCATCAGATACTCATCTTCTTTGCTCTGTTGGTACAAAATATTTTCAAATTACAGTTTTACAAACAATAGTAATAACAGACAATTATTGCTAAGAAGAGTCCTTGTTTTCTAACATATTTTACTGTTTCAAATTTAATCTCTACAGATATAACCATTTGACAGCCTCTGGAGACAGAGAAGTAGGGGAAGTGGTACACCAGGAAGGAGAGGTGGCAGTGGAGCAGGCAGACAGCATAGAGCCAGAGCAGGAAATGTCACTGTGCTGCCCACGGGGCTTACCAGGCAGTCATCTAGGCAATTGACTCTTAGCAGAACCATGAGAATGCAGTACTTCCTCAGGCTTCTCTTTCATTCCAGGGACTCCAAGGGCTTATTAGAATCTCCCCCAAACAGTTCATCTACTGATATACACAACTTTACCTTTCATTTGTCAAATATGAATAACTATCAAGACAGAGGTGACCATACACAACAAGCTTTCTAAAGCTGATACTCATACACTTGATACAAGATAAAAAGATAGTGTGTAGAACAAATGACTCTTATCAGGTAATACAAGTAAGAACAGCCTAGACAGAAGAGGAATCCTGCAATGAGTAGAAAACAATTAGAAGACCATATGTGGAGTGCCAATTTAGAAAGCACCTCAAGCCATTGCAGATCCAGTGCCCAAGGGGAAAAGAACAGCCTCCATTTAATCTTGCATATACAACTCGAAAGTCAAGGGTTGCCGATGGTGTTCTCATGGGGCCGTATAGACACAGGGTGATTCACTTACTGGAATTGAAGGACTATAAAACCTGACTTGCTTGTTTGAATGCAGAAAGACAGCATTCAAAAAATAACAAGAACTCCCTTGGAAAAAATTCTGCACCAGGTAGTCAATCTGAATACCAAGAATATTTAATATATCTAAAAAAATGATGTTTTCAAAGAGCTTCAGAGAGGCTAGCCTAGACACAATGGGCCAGACAGGCAGACATTGGAGTTGGTACTTTTCAGAAAAGTAGATCTATTTCAGAATACTGCTAATATCAATCACCCAGAACCATCCGTAGGTTCTAGTACAGATGACACATCATGTCTTCAGAAAGGGCTTTTCAATTCAGCTTTTATTGATCCCTTAAATAAATAATAAGTTAGAATATCTCTCTTGAAAATTATAGTACAGTCAACATCAAATGGTCATTTGAATAATACCAGTGAAAAATCTTCTGCAGGCGTTCTACCACCCTCTTCAGCTAATGCCAACCCCCTCTTCACCACTGCCTGCAGCCCACCTTCCCATTTCAAAGCATCCCCTGCCTGTAAATTCCAATTGCCATTCTTGTAGAAAGACCTGGGTTTCAATATCCATATGTTGACAGTTTGATATGGTTTGGCTGTAACCCCATCAAAATCTCAACTTGAATTGTATCTCCCAGAATTCCACATGTTGTGAGAAGGGACCCAGGGGGAGGTGATGGAATCATGGGGGCTGGTCTTTCCCATGCTATTCTCGTGGTAGTGAATAAGTCTCATGAGATCTGATGGGTTTATCAGGGGTTTCCGCTTTTGCTTCTTCCTTATTTGCTCTTGCTGCCTCCATGTAAGAAGTGCTTTTTACTTCCCGCCGTGATACTGAGCCATGTGGAACTTTAAGTCCAATTAAACTTCTTTTTCTTCCCAGTCTTGGGTTTGTCTTTATCAGCAGCATGAAAACAGACTAATACACACTTTTAGTCAGAACAGTAGCATCTTTGAGAACCAGAAGAATAAACACACTTCTTTGGAAATGTTAGCCTCTTTTATTTCAAATGAAGTATCTGAAACTCATGGAGAGAAAACATTTGATGCCTGACCAGAATTTTAAATATAAATTTACAGAATGTAGAGCAAAGCCAAAAGTACAATACTGAGATGATGCAGAAACAGAAGACAGATCATAAAAGACAAGATGAAGATGCAAAGCCAAACTCCAGTGAAAGAGATGAAATGGTTTGCACTGCATTTGTGGAGACCTGTCCAACATCTTGACTGCCAGATTATTTACTAAGTATTTCACTATAGTTTCCTCTGAGCAATGTTGGCATTATGAGCTGGAATTTATAGCAGAATATGATTAATATCAGGTCTTGTATGCCAAAATGCTGATGTTATCTAGCACAATTATTAACCTAGATTCAAAAAGAAATCTCCTTTCTTCGGGTTCAAAAGAGTATAATGATTTAATTTTTAAAATCTCCCTTAATATCAAAAGATGAAATAGATTAATCATATTTTTATGCAGAGAAATATAGATGCCTGTATCTTTATAACAAGCTGATTCACATTAAAAGCAAGTAGATCCATGGCACTAGGGCAATGCTTGGATCAGAAAAAACCATAAGCTTATTTATTTAAAAATCCATGCATGCTCTCACAAATAAGTGGGAATTGAATAATGAGAACACATGGACTCAGGGAGGGGGACATCACACACTGGGGCCTGTCCGGGGGTGGGGAACAAGGAGAAGGAGAGCATTAGGACAGATACCTAATGCATGCAGGGCTTAAAACCTAGATGATGGGTTGATAGGTGCAACAAACCACCATGCATACCTATGCAGCAAACCTGCACGTTCTGCACATGTATTCCAGAACTTAAAGTAAAATTAAAAAAAAAAAAATCCAAATTACTTCCCATAAGGTTCTTTGTATTTAAGACAGAGTTTCACTCTGTTGTCCAGATTGTAGTGCAGTGGTGCCATCAAAGTTCACTGCAACCTCCAGTTCCTGGGCTCAAGCAATCTTCCTGTCTCAGCATCGCTCATAGCTGGGAGTACAGGTGCATGCCACTATACCCAGCTAATTTTTTTGTAGAGAGAGAGTCTCACTATGTTGCTCAGGCTGGTGTTGAACTCCTGGGCTCAAGCAATTCTCCTGCCTTGGCCTCTCAAAGTACTAGGTTTACAGGTATGAGCTACCACACCTGGCCCTTCCTGCAAGGTTCTTAAGGGATGAAACTTCTTTTCCTGTAGAAATTTTCAGTACTATTATTTTTGTTTTAATTTTTCTTCTTTCTTATGTTTATTTTAATTTTAAATTTTGACATTTATGTTTGTTTACTTTTATTTATTGTTGTTTATCACTTAATTTTCATTTCATTTTATCTTAATTTTTATGCACTTTTCAAGCCATTTCATCTCTTGCTTTTTACTCTCAAAATTTGTGTTTCCAGTTCTTTCTAAAGAATATTGAAGATCCAATGTCTGTGAATCAAAATTGTATACATTAAAAAAAAACCTATAGTGAGTGAGGTGCAGTGCTTTCAGTTAAACCCAGCCTTTCTTTGGACCATTTTTTTTTATAACTATAGAAGCTGTGAGATAAAGCATTCTTTTTTTTTTTTTTTATTATACTTTAAGTTCTAGGGTACATGTGCATAACGTGCAGGTTTGTTACATATGTATAC
>NC_045445.1:8035402-8118195 GCF_002776525.5 Piliocolobus tephrosceles | reverse complement strand
CCTATCCATGAGCATGGTATGTTCTTCCATTTGTTTGTGTCCTCTTTGATTTCACTGAGCAGTGGTTTATAGTTCTCCTTGAAGAGGTCCTTTACATCCCTTGTAAGTTGGATTCCTAGGTATTTTATTCTCTTTGAAGCAATTGTGAATGGAATTTCATTCCTGATTTGGCTCTCTGCTTGTCTGTTATTGGTGTATAAGAATGCTTGTGATTTTTGCACATTAATTTTGTATCCTGAGACTTTACTGAAGTTGCTGATCAGCTTAAGGGAGATAAAGCATTCTTAATGCAAACTCATCCTTAACATAGAAATTTGGAAATTTCCACAAAATAATAAGATTCTGCAAATAAACATTTTCATTTTGTTATACTTATTTGTTGTCCTTGATTGAAACTGTCACTTGTTTTTATCTTGAGAGAACACAAGCTATGCAAAGAATTCCAACTAATGATTCAAATTGTGTTGTTTTTTCAAAGCATTGCCATTTGAAATGGGAAGCATCATGTTTACAAATCTGAGATTTGAAATGCTTCCCAAAATTTGCTTGTTGTCTTTAGAAAATATTTATCTCCATCATCTAAAAGATAATTGGTACATATCAAATAATATAAGTAACAGTTACACACAGTAGAAAGCCTAATTATAAAACAAATACTTGTAAACTGACCATGCAACTGAAGAATTAGAGCATTTCCAATCTTTGTATTTCTTTCATCTAACTTGTGCCCCTGCCTCCTTATAGTGGCAACTATTTCCCACATTTGTGTTTATTTCTCCATTGCTGTTTGCTTTTCATACAGTTTTTTATAAACATACTTAAATAATACATTGTTCAGTTTCTTATCATTATGAAAATGATGTTACACAGCATAGAGTCATCTGCAGCTTTCCTCAACAAACCTTATGCTTTAGGATTTATTTATTAAACTGTTGTGTATAGCTATGGTTTATTCATTTTTCTCTTATATATTGTGACTGTAGCATAATTTAGTTATTCATTCTCTTATTATTAGAGATTGGGTTATTTTGCATTTTTTGTTATTACAATGTTGCTCTGATTTTTTTTTTGCATGTTTACCCTTTTGCAATATGTGTGCTCATACTTTCATATTTTCATATTTTTAAGTCTATTTTATTTCTTTTTTTTTTTTTTTTGAGACGGAGTCTTGCTGTCACCCAGGCTGGAGTGCAGTGGCCGGATCTCAGCTCACTGCAAGCTCCACCTCCCGGGTTCACGCCATTCTCCTGCCTCAGCCTTCCGAGTAGCTGGGACTACAGGCGCCGGCCACCATGCCCGGCTAGTTTTTGTATTTTTTAGTAGAGACGGGGTTTCACTGTGTTACCCAGGATGGTCTGGATCTCCTGACCTCGTGATCCGCCCATCTCGGCCTCCCAAAGTGCTGGGATTACAGGCTTGAGCCACCGCGCCCGGCCTTTTAAGTCTATTTTATACCCCAAGAGTGTTTATTATTCTTGTTTTTAATGGTCAAATTTATATGCATTTCTCATTGCTTTTCAGGCCCTTCATCATTTTCTTATTTCCTACTGAGATAATTTTCTTTCTCCTTGAATAGCTCCCTTTATTCTTTTATGTGGGTCTGCTGGCAGCACATCTCTTCGTTTTTCAGTATGCAGATGTATGGAATTGATTTTTTGAAGGACATATTTACTAGATATAGAATTCTAAATTGGTGGTTATTTTCTTTTGGCAGTATAAGAATATAATTCCATTTTTCATTTTTGATGAATAATTAGCTATTGATTTTATTGTTTCTCCTTTCATAGTAATGTGTCTATCTATAGACTTTTTTGGATGTTCTCCATGTTTTTGTTGTTTAGTAGTACTATTAAGATGTGTGCAGTTGTGATGTCTGTTATTTATCTTGCTTGGATGCAGAATGCTTCTTGAAACTATAGTTTGATGCAATCCACTAGGCTTGGAAAATTATCTGCTAAAATCTCTGTAAATATTGCTTCTTTTCCATTTTATTTATACTTTTTTTTTTTTTTTTTTTGAGATGGAGTCTCACTCTGTCGCCCAGGCTGGAGTGCAGTGGCTGGATCTCAGCCCACTGCAAGCTCCGCCTCCTGGGTTTACACCATTCTCCTGCCTCAGCCTCCCGAGTAGATGGGACTACAGGTGCCCGCCACCTCGCCTGGCTAGTTGTTTTTTTTTTTTTTTTTTTTTTTTTTTCGTATTTTTTAGTAGAGACTTTTCCATTTTAAAAATTTTCTCTCCAATTTCTTTGTCTTTTATGATAATCTGTATATTTTCTATTCTTTTTTCTCTGTATGATTCAGTCTTTAGATTTTCGACTGGCCTATAGTCAAGCTCTCATCTTTTTTCTCAGTAATATGTCACATGTTTGGTCAGAGAAAATTGCTTCTTTATACACAATATTGCAGTAAGTTAGACTAGAGATATACAGACTTGAAATGGGAAGTGAAGCTGTTGGAATAAAGGTGCAACTGCAAAATGTCAATAGATAATATCATACCAAATAAACAGTATTTAAAATCACTGATTTACTAATTATATTTCCATTATTCTCATACTCACAATTTTTGAAACACAAAGCACATTACTCTGAACAAGGATTATAATAATAAAGTCTAATACATATATGAAGAAATATTATATTCTGTACAGGAAAATTGATAGCTATAATTTTACCTAATTTATAGAATTCTTGGCTTTGTCCCAATTTGTTTATTTGTTCATTCTTTTCTACCATATTCTTTAATTATTTCAACTTATTCTTTTAATGCTAGATATCAACTACTATAGCATAGAAAAGTGATACTCAGTAAGGACTTTATATCTAAGCAGTTATGCTACTTCAGATAAAAAAGTTGAATTTCTGTTTTACATTTTTCATCTATGGGGACAATAATAGGCCTTAACTCATAGTTATTATGACAATTCAACAAGTATCTATCTGTTTATCTACCTATCAACTATTATGCATCTATGATCTAGCTATATAGCTGTCAATTTATCTAGCCGTATTATCACTTAGGAGAGTTCCTGATGCACAATGGATATTCACTGAAAGACAAATATAGCCATTACTATTATTTTTATGGTATTATTTACTTGTTGCTATGTAACATTATTACAAACATAGAAGCTCAAAATGACTAATTATCTCCGACTGTGAGGGTCAGAAACCAGGGCACAGCTTAGATTTTTCCTCTGCTTCAGGATTTCTCATTATACTACTTATTTATTTATTTATTTATTTATTTATTTATTTATTTATTTATTTAAGACAGAGTTTTGCTCTTGTTGCCCAGGTTAGAGTGCAATGGCACTATCTCAGTTCAGCGCAACCACCGCCTACAGAGTTCAAACGATTATCCTACCTCAGCCTCACGAGTAGCTGGGATTGAAGGCACGCGCCACCACACCCAGTTAATTTTGTATTTTTAGTGGAGACGGGGTTACTTCATGTTGGTCAGGCTGGTCTCGAACTCGTAACCTCGGGAGATACACCCACCTTGGTCTCCCAAAGTGCTGGGATTACAGGTATGAGCCACCGCACCTGGCTTTAAGCTACCTTTAAGATGTTGGTGAGGGCTGTGTTCTCATCTTAGGTTCAACAAGGAAAGAATTCACTTCCAAGCTCACTTGTGGGATTTCTGACAAGATTCAGTTCCTTTTGATCTTTGGACTGGAACCTCAGTTGCATCCAAGCTGTTGGCTGGATATAAGTTTCAGTTCTTTTTCATGAGGGAATCTCCATGGGGCCGCTCACAACATGGCAGCTGACATCATTAAAGCTATCAAGGGATAGACTCTGCTAGCAAGATGGAAATTACAATCTTATGTAGCATGAGTATGAAAATGACATCCTATCACTTTTGGCTACATACTGTTTGTTAGAAGAAAGCCACAAATGCTGTTACCTATACTCAAAGGGAGGTAATCACATAAAGATGAATGCCAGGAGGTGGGGTCTCTTGGGATTATCTTAGAGTCTATCCGCAACAGCTATCATCACCCTTAAGAAACTCAGAAATATCTTCAGTTTTATAGTGGTGAGTAGGATAAAAATAAATAAATTTAGAAATAATTCTTCTCAGGCAGTCACTTTTTACTATCCCCTCTTTTAACACAGTTCATTAGGGCTTCACATCTAATAGTGTATATGAACAAGAAAGAAGTTTATTTTTTATAAAATTCTTCAGGACAATACATGCGTATACATATTGATTTCTACATAGTCAGAATGTCTCTCAAATAAGACCTCAAAACTTATTACATGAGATAATCTTTGAAAATGTACAATTTTTGATGCAGTGTTCTTCTTTAAACCAGTATAAAGCAATATCACAAAATCTTGATTAGCATTTGACTGATAGGTTAAAACCCCACCTCACCTTTAGAATGAAAATAATATTTTCATTTACTGAATGATTCCATTTAAAAAATAATATCCTTCTGGATCATTTTACATATCAAATGTCATAAGAATTCCTCTGGGCTACATATTTACTCATTAGCATTTATATTTATATTACCTAGAAGTGACCTTAAAAAGTATCTTATGTGCTTCACAAAACCTCTGTTATTTCTGAAAAGTCAAGGTAGTTTATTTTGCTTGACAAGACATATGCCTTGATCTTCTTTATCCAAGACGAAATTTTAGGTTGATCCCATTCAAGCTTTACAAATTCAGCTCAAGAAGCTGCACCCAAAAGTGCAGGATCTCTGCAATTTCTACAGGCGTCTCTTATTTCATAGCTACTTGGGTTTCCTGACCTAGAAAATGTCTTGCCTCATAGTGAGGCATATCTGTCTGCACTGGATTTCAAGGAATATGACTGGTCAGGAAATTCCTGCCAGGAGGGATGGATTGGAGCAGTTGGTGTTTAACAACATTAAAAATTTCATTAGCTAAAAGACCAGGAAGCTAACAAACACCTGGAGGGGTGGGAACAGCCCGAAATCCTGAATAAATACAGGTAGAAACTTCATTTCTAGTCAAGGTGTTCTATGGCAGTCGGAGGAAAAACTATCTAAATGTATTGAGTACCTAGCAGCGTTGGATGCTTGGGAAAATGGGGTAATAATGTGGTTCCGAGGCCGGGTGTAATGACCCATGCCTGTAATCCCAGCACTTTGGGAGACTGATGCGGGAGGATCACTTGGGCCCAGTAGTTCGAGACCAGCCTGGGCAACGAAGTGAAACACTGTCTCTATGATTTTTTTTTTTTTAATGCATCAGGCATGGTGGTACACACCTGTAGACCTAGCTACTTGTGTGGCTGAGGTGGGAGGATGACTCAAACCAGTGAGGTCGAGGCTGCGGTGAATGATAATCATGCCACTGTGCTCCAGTCTGGGAAACAGAACAAGACCTGTCACAACAAAATAAAAAATAAATGTAATGCAGTCTCTGACCTCAGGGATATTTAATAGCGTAAATAAAGAAGTAACAAAATATACTGTTATGATAAGGGAGGAGCTGAGAATGCTGGAGGGCAAAGGTAGAGAACAATAATTATAGGGGTTGCCTTTCATGGAGTACCTTCAGCTACTATGCTAAGTTCTGTACAATAACTGTCTGATTTAATTAATAGTCTTTTGCAGTGAGACAGATATCATTGTACCAACTTACAGAGGACAAAATTATGGCTTGTAAAATTGTAGTATTTTGATTGAAGTTTTAGGAATAGGTAATAAGACCTAGAAATTCTAACTCAATTCCATTTAATTTAAAACACCTAAGTGAGAAAGTCCAACTAAGCATGTTACTGATAGAGATTTCAATTGAGCAGATAATCAAAATATACAGAAAGCAGGTCTTGTTGCCTTCTATAGCATTGTGACAAGAGGCTAGGTTTTGTATTCACAGCTGAATTTGTTGAATCATGACTGCCACTTGGTTCAATTTTCAACAAGTTCCAGGATAGTTCTGAGGATTGGCTTATCTATATTTTCGTGATAATAATACATCACAGGGTTATTGCAAGGTAAGTAGTCAATAAAATAAAATTGATTTTGTTATGATTACTTTTCCCTGTTAGATGTGGGCAACAAAAGTGGCCAAGTGTGTATTACACACTAGTGGTCAAATTGGCTTAAAAAGTTATCTGAAGAACAAGGGATATTTACTGTGGCTTGGGATCCATAGAGAAACACTTTACTTAGAAACATGGAAAACATGTCAAGTGAATTGTTTGATGAGCCCAAGTGCATGAGGTTTAGGAAGTAAAACTAAATTTGTGGAGGAAAGCTTCTCCTAGTATATACAGATAAAAGAATAAAAACAGGTTTTTCTTTCTAGTTCATAACCAAAACCTAAGCAAAGTGTACCAGCCAGGCATTTTACTACAGTGTCACGTCTCCTCTGAGAAGCAGTATGATAAAGCTGACCGCCAAGTTGAATGGTGACTCGGGGACCAGTATTCTCTTCTTTTGCTTAGTTTTCTCACGTGAGCCATTTAATAGGGATATGTTGATCTGATAAGGTAGTGCTGACCACATTGGACAGAAGAGCTAGTATAGATGCATTATCTGTGTGAGGTGGTACAAGGGATATATCACTACTAGTAGTGGTAATTAAGGATATGATATGAGAATATGTAATTGCTAAAGAAGACAATATAGAGAAACGAGCCAATAGTCTGTCCTGTCTTAGGGAAGGTAGCAACATTTAGGTATTAGAGGAAGAACAGAAAGTAGCAGAAGAATGGCCAGAGAAGGAGAATGGAGACTTCAATAGCTAGGAGCCAGGTAAAAAGGTGATCCACAGTTTCAAATGATGCAGAGAAGTCAAAGAGGAAAATTACTTAAGTTTAGCTTTCCACAGAACAGCATAAACATAGAGAACTACAGGAATCTCACACCATATAGGGATCTCTGATGCCTTCCTAACAAAAATCAAACCATACACGTGTTTCCGTTCCAGAGCCTTTCAGTATATTTACTGAATTAAAAAGGTATTTAGTAATTTAATTGATGACAAATGATTATTTCTAGGTGGACTAGATCCGTATGTAGTAAGAATCTGGAGTCTTGTGACATTATTAATCCCATCCAAAGTATATAACATATGAAGAATATTTAAGTATTTTTCCACTGGTAAATAGAGCTGTGTTTCTCAGATGAAATGATCTTGATGGTGAAACTGAAATGTATTTGATGTCTATAACGTGTTTGCTTGTTTTATGTCTGTAATGATACTTAATTTAAGCAAATGATGGATCCACATGGTTTATAAGCTTCATCAAATTCCCCTCATCGTAAGAAAAATTGTTCTTAAAGTTTTTCACGATCATCTCTATGGTTTTTACTGTCACAAATATGCATAAATGTTGTTGTTGTTGTTGTAGCCTTGGGATAAAATAATGCTTTAGAAGTCCTGATCCCTGAGTATGAAATAAACATGTATTGATAACTGTTTAATTATAGAAAATAACTTTGAGATATTAGTAAGATAAACATCTATTATATTCTGTGGCTTTCTGGATATATATTTTATATATTTCATTTTTATACCTTGCCTTTTAATGGAAGTATTTCTAATATTGGTTGACAATATTGCTTCTACTGTTTTGCTAGCCTTGAAAGTATGTAAACAATATTACTTTTTTAGCCTAAGTCAATGCCACTTTTGCAAAATATATTATCAGAATTTAGAAGTTAATTAATTACTCAATTTCACTTGGAGAAATCTTTGATCATAAACTCAGTGCTTGTTTTTCTGTCATTCTCCTTAAGCAAAAATGAGTCTTTCCCAGGGATAGTTGTGGTTTAGAGTAATATCTTCTTTTTAGTCCAATAATCTATTCACTTGGTAGACTGTCCTGCTTTCAAGATGAGATATCAAAACCTGACTTAAAATTCACCCTTTTCAGATCCATGTCCTTGGCTGTCCTTTGACTGCCATATCCTTGGCTGCCATTTGGCTCTCATTTCTTTGGCTACCATAGGTGCTTACTTGATACAAAATTGGCTTTTCTCACTCATTAAAGGTGTTTAAACTGAAAGGCTTGATTTTCTCTTTGCTTTTCACAATCCCTCAAATTAACCTTCACTAAAAAAGCAGAAGAGATATAGTGATGTCTTAACTACCTGTTCCAGTGACACTTTCTGTCAAAAAACAAGTGACTTTCAAATTGAAACCAAATGTCTGGCACAGCTAGCTCATGAACATTTGTGATCAGCTTTGATTCTTCTCAAGGCTGCTTTAGCCTTTGATAAGAGTAATTTAGCTCCAATATAGAGATAATTGGTAAGTTGTGCTTCCTGTGAAACTGTCAGAGAAAGTTGGTTACTTAGTTATGACATGCTTCTAAATCTTTTTCATCTGTATCTCACAGCAGAAACACACATAAATGGTAGAAACAGCTAAGCATGTAAATTGTGTGGTCACTGGACTTCTGATAGTATGGTGCTAGGAGCTAGTATATTTGAATTTATCCTTTTTAAAGTACTTTCCAAATGGCTACAATATACAGGACCCTGTATATGTGGTTAATTCCCTAATAAGAAATGAATCAAGTCAGTATTAGATTAATAAAATATGATAAATAATCTTATTTACCTGAAAAGATCGCCATGTGACATGAAAGTTTTGATACTTATTTGTAAAATTCAAAAGGTAGACCTATGCAATCAATTACTCAATTGTATTGTGTCTTAGGATTTATACAGAAACACTCGAGTTAGCAACATAGAAAAAATCAAATCGATTGTTTGATGAACTCAAGTGCCTGAAGTCTTTGAAAGTAACCCAAAACGAGAAGAGAAACTGCACCCATTGTATACAGATAAAAGAATAAGAACAGAATTTCTTGTAGTTTGTGACCAAAACTTCAGCAAATATTTTCAGTCAGGCATTTCTTACAATGTCACATTGTCTGTTGGAAGCAGTGTGATGAGGTTGACAGTCCAGTTGACTGGAGACTCCACAGACCAGCACTCTATTCCCATTCCAGATTTTCTCAAGCAAGTCATTTACCTTGTTTATATGAGGTTCTTCTGAAATATATTTGAAAATAAATGCTGTTTCTAAATCATTTTGAACTGCATGGAATTCTTTGATACTATTTCAAGAGTGCAATTCATTATATCATTGAGCTTATTAGTAAGAGAGTCTCTGAGACATGATTAAAATCTTTCACAGATGACAAAACTAAAATCCAGAGAAATGATTTTCTTATAGATGTATTTTTCAGCCTTGGCACTATTGACAGTTTCATCTGCATAATTTCTTGCCACGTGAGTGAGGTGCCCTGCACAATGTAGAATGTTGAGCAGCATCTCTGGCCTCTACTCATTAGATTCCCATAGGAACTCCCCAACCTGAGTCATAACTACAAAAAAAAGTCTCCAGATATGCCAAATGCCCCGGGGAGAAAATCCCTTTATTGAGAACCACTGGCCTAAGTCACACGACATGATAGTGGCTGAGTTAGAAATGAAGTCCAGGCCTACTGGCTTTTCCTATGGTGGTATTCTTGCTCAGTCATACTGTCTTACATGCTAATTGATATGTTGGGTGGGAATAGATATCAGGGAGGAGGGAGAGAAAGAGAAAGAAAGGGAGAGAATAAAGAAGCAAGGCATTCTGAGGATTGGATTCTGGGGCAAGCAGCAAGAAGATTCTAATGGAAGGTATTAAAATATTAGAAATGTGCAGAAAAGTGCATGTGGTTATTCAGAAACCAAGGCAAGCTAGAAGCCAGAATCTTCTAATCCAGGTCTCATTAAGGTAGGCTCATCTCTTAACGAAGTTACATTCTGTGTCCTTCTTCTCCCAGAGCCTTGAGTGTCCCTGTGAGTGTGTAATCTTCAGAGTGGATTTTGGTCGTTCTGAATGCAGAAGCCTCTCAGTGCTCCCTTGGGGCCTTCAGGTTTTCTCCTGAGCTTTCTTTTGGGATTCTCTAGCACTGGATATTGCACACAGATTCGGAGAGGAAAGCACTAACCCATTCCTGGACACTCAGGGGCTGTTGGCTGCTTAAAATTTACTCTATTTAGTTTGGCAGATTGATCCATTGTGCATCTGCTTGTGTGCGTGATTTTATTTTATTTTTATTTTACTTAATTTCCTCATCTGTATTAAGATAAAACAGACAAACGTATATATATTTAATATGTACAATGTGATATTTTAAAGTATATATATACACATTGTGAAATAGTTAAATCAAACTAATTAACTTATTCATCACCTCACACTTATATTTTTGTGGAGAGAATATTTAAGATCTATTTTCTTGGCAATTTTCAAGTATACATTATTATTATCGTAGTCACCATATCATATAATAGATCCCATGAATGTATTCTTCCTATCTAACCAAATTTAGATTCCCTTCATTTTTAAGGCCAAATAGTTTTCCATTGTATTTCATTTTGGGTGTGAGAGAGTTAAAGACAGCTCCACATTTTGACCTGAGAAATTTTAAAGATGACGTGTTTGTCTTTTCCCATATTTCTACCAAGAAATATTTGAGACTGGGTAATTTATAAAGGAAAGAGGTTTATCTGGCTCATTGTTTTGCAGGCTGTACAGGCAGCCTAGTGGCTTCTGCTTTTGGAGAGGCCTCAGAAAGCTTCCAATCATGGAAGAAGGCGAAGAGGGAACAGCCATATCACATGGCAGGAGCAGGAACAGGAGGTCAGAGGGAGGTCCTACATGTTTTTAAATGACTAGATCTCACAAGAACTCACGATAACAAGGACAGTACCAAGAGGCATGGTGTTAAAGCATTCATGAGAAACCACCCTCATGATAGAATCACCTTCAGCCAGTCCCCACCTCCAAAACTGGTGATTACAGTTTGATATGAGACTTGGCAGGGACACAGATCCAAGCTATATCAGATGGTTGTGAAATGGAGAAGCCTGTGTAACGAACTGACTTGAGGGAAGATAAGGAGCATTGTGTGGTACGGTTTATATTTCAGATGTCATTAATTATATAAGAGTTTATATAAATTTTGACTTAAGGAGAGTTACAAGATGGAGATATGTATTTGGGAATAATCAACATATTGCTACATTTGAAACATCAATATGGGACAGAATAATAAAATATATCAAAAAAGCATTCAAAGAATGAGCCCTGCAGTACTCCAATCTCTGGAAGTTTAGTGAAATGAGAAGGAATTCACTAAGGAGACTGATTAGAAATGGCAAGTGCCATATAAATGAATGCCAGGAGGGCATAGTTCCATGGAAACAAAGTGAAGAGACCATGCAAGGAAGGATGGTTAACTGTGTCAAACACTGCTGGTAGAAATAAATAAAATAGGGGGTAAGAAAATAATTTAAATACGTGGAAGCTATTTGTGACATTGTCTAGTACATTTCTGATGGAGCATTAGAGTTGAAAGTCTCATTGGAATGGGCCCAAGAAAGTACGAGAGATGCGGAATTGGAAAACTTGAGTGCAAGCAATTCATTTGAAGAACTTTGAGATTACAAGGAACAGAGAAACAGGGCTAGAGCTTCAAGTAAGTGTAGATTCAGAAATGTTTTAAGATAAGAGAAACTGTAGTATGTCTCTGTATTGATGTGAAAAATCCAACAGAGAGCAAAATTATAAAGATTCTAGAAAGAGGGAAGAATTGAGAAAGTGGTGTTTTTTTCTAGGTTAGGGTCTTACACAAAAGTGGAACAGATGATCCTAGAATGGAGCACAGACAATATATCAATATTAATAGAAGAAAGGTAGAACATATATGCATATTTGCCAAAAGATATATAAGATATGTTATAATTTAAGGTTTGTTTGTGAAATTCCGCTTTACTCTCTTTCTTCTTTCCTCCTCCTATTCCAATCAATGCCATTAGCTGAGAGTGAAGATGGGGAGGGAAGTGTTGGACATTTGAAATAGGAGGAGAATGCACAAAATAGATTTCTATGACAGTGGGGAAAGGAGTGAACTATAGAAACATATTACAATTGCCTAGTATCATTAAGGTCCTCGACTAACTTCATGAGGTGTGGACTGGTAATCGTCCTAGATTTCCAGAAGTGATGGAAAACCAGATACTAGTAAGCAGATATAAAGACTATTTCACTGATAGACTGTGGAATTCAATCTAGGGGGAAATGAGGATGCAACAGGGCAAGGTATAGTAAAAAGTTACCAGGAGAAATGGGCCTTGGTGGGGAGAAGATAATTGGAATTGTGGTACTAGAAGAAGTACACTGAAATTATAGGATATGATAGTCAGAATCGGATTCTGGAAATTGAAGTTATAAGGTATTTAAGTCTTTGGTTATGACAAGGACTAGGATATACCCATGGGAGTAGGTGGATAAGACTGGGTGGAAGCCCAAATCATTTGAGAAAAGGACATTTTAAAAGTGAAATTTTAGGGTACTTGAAGCATTGTCCATGTGAATAATCCAAGTATCAATAACTATGGCTAAAATGGTCCTAGAGAGAGTGACGATGTGTCAAGATAAAATCTTCTAGAAATAATGAAGAGTGACACCAGAGTCTCCAAATGGTAACAACAGGGAAAGACAGAGTGATTTAGTTTCATAATATAATATTCAAAGCAAAAAGGTTGAAATATGAAGAAAGGAAAATATAATTAAAATATGTTATAAATATTTGGGAGATACTTGGCCATTTTAAAGTTTATTAAAAATAGAGAATATTGACTATTAATCTGCTATGATTATCTTCTTTTAAATTACTAAAGTCACTCTGGTTAATTATAATCTCAGTTACCAAATTATAACATTTGTTGAGATAATTAGTAGATTGTTTAGCGATCATCTCTGATTTACTTGTAGTTCATTAAATATGAGGAGAATCTTCAAAGTAGAAATGTGAAAATAGAAACTGGAATTCAGCGTCTGAGGCCACGCTCAGCTGGCCAGTTCAAGCCTGTGGCTGGAGCTGGGGTCTGTTTACCTAATAAAGTCCCACAGGTGCCTCAAAAAAAAAAAAAAAAGAAAGAAACTGGAATTCATTTTATTACCAGAAGAACGTGAAAATCTGGGCTAAAATGATTCACCCAAGATTATAATGTTAATCATTAGCACAGCCAAAAATGAAATAGAACTAGAGTTCCTGAATTAAAGTTGGTAGATTTAACCAATAAACAAAATTAAATGAAACAAAAACCACAGCAGTAGCAATAAAAATAAACAAAAAGAAAACAGAATGGTTAAACTTTAATTTCAGATAAACATCAAAGTTTTAGTTTAGTATTAGTATGTCTCAAATATTGCCATGAAATATACTAAAAAAGCATGTGTTTTCAACCCTGCTCTGATTAAGTCAGTTCACTTGTTGTCTCTGCCGCTATCCAATGGGGCCAGGTAACCTAGCTCTATAAGTAATGTGTGTGTTCATGTGTTCAGGGAATATTGTTATACCCTAAGAAAAATGGCTGTGTTTTCTTGGTACTTATGTATGGTACTTCACGAGAGTTGGAGGCAATTATAACAGAAAATCAGAGAAGCCAAATAAATTTAGTGATGGGTAAAGTATTTGTTTAAAAGCTCATCAGAGTAAGAATGAGCCTATGAGCTCGTCAGATTAAGTATGCAGACTAAATATGCATCTCTTATAAGAACTGTTTCTTGTTTCTCTTTCTAATAGTCTAATAATTCAAGAGCTTCTTGTCAATAATAGTTACAATTTCTGTGAAAAGAAGAAATATTGTTGGAGGTCAGTCAAGTGTACTGTCATCTTGGTAAAATGGTAAAGTCATCTTTACCATTTTCCTTGCCATGGTTGTTTGTATTTATTTAAAATCACATAATGAGCATAATTATTATGACCCAGGACAGTAAATGTTCACTTACCTGCACATATTTTACATTAAACCTTTAAAAAAAAACTATTGGCTGATTTTTTTCGGCAACAGAACATTTGGTTCCATAGCAATTCAAATTATTTCTAAATGACTTACCAGATCATTAGAGATGATACTTTACTCCCGGACAAAATTGATTTATTTAAATAGAAAATGATTTGTTCCCAGATTAACACAACCTTAGCATTTCGAGCTATTGACTAAAAGTGTCAGCCTTTCACATTTCAGATGAATAGACTCATACCTACCAAAATGATGAGGCACCAAAATGGTGAGATACCTAAGCATATTGGGGTTGGTTTCTTGTCAGTTTCCACAAATGGCATTTTTTAAACAAACAGATATAAAAACATTATTTACTTGCTATTAATTTGGCTTTGCTCATGTCTTTACTTAATTTATATTAGTATTAATTAGTTACTAGACATTCTTTTTATAATGACCTCCTGCAAATTCTTCATCTTTAAAATACATGAGATAACATACTATTTTAGTTTCTTAAATGCTAAAAAAGTGCTCACTCACAAACATCAGAAAATAAATTGCATAAGGCAATATTAAAATATTAATTAGAAAGTTAAGAACTTCAATAACATTGGGTTAGTACCTACATTTCCCAGTGGCACTAAGGATTTTAGAAATTGATGTTATCTTCATCAGGTTAATAATAATAATTTCTCTTTACTCCAGAGTGTATATATGATACAGTCTGTTTCTCATAATGAAGCCTTGAAATCATTTTGAATCTAGAAACTAAATATCAGAAAGATATGGCTTGTTCAGCATCATTTAGCTGGTAGAGCTGGGATACAAACTCCAAAACCTGTGATCTATCCACTGTGAAGTTACATACAGCCTTTCAAAAAAAAAAATACAATACTGATTAGTGATGTATTATGCAAGAAGTTTTCTGATCTGAATAAATCATTATTATAAGTTTATAACAACTTATATTTATATAATGCTTCACCATTCTCCAAGTCCTTTTACTTATTTTACATTATCGTTACACTACTTCAATTTCATTTGAAAATCATATCAAGCCTCAGAGACAGATACCAATGTTGCCATGAAATAGCCAAGAAATGACATGATGTTGCCAAGGTCACAGGTGAAGCAACAAAGCAGAAATAAGATCCTGATCTCTTGTCTCAAAGGTATTCTACTACACCACCCTGAAAATGCACTATGGATGCTGTCCTGGGCTCTGACTGTCTACACTAAACATCCCTATTTTACAGACATTCCTATTATCCCATTTAGTTTTTGATACCTACTTTTTATGGTGGTGCTCACCTGACGTTACTCAGGCTCTGACAATCCTACCTGCACCACCATATCTTCTCCCAGACTTTGGGCATGGCACCCTGCCTTACTTGGCTCATCTAATGTCTTTACAATTGAATTGTCCTGAACCAGAAAAAGAAGAGGAAAGGCTCTTAAGGAATATGGTCCCAGAAAGAAGAGAAATACACAAAAACAGTTCCACTGTTACTCAGCTTACCCTTTGCATTTTTCAAACTAGGAAATGCTTCCTAGTTTGCTGAAAACAAGTGGCAGTCTTACTGAACTAAGGGAGATATAATTCAGAACTTGGGACTGTCAAAATGAATGGATACTAAAGGGGACATTTTTCTAGAGAGGAGAACCACAGAATAGGCAACTCCCAATCGGTGTTTCTCATAAAAGATAAAGTTGACTCACTCTGAAACCTCATAAAAGCAGGTAAAGCATTCAAAGAACCAGCAGAAATTAGCAACTGGTAGGCTAAAGAGCAAAACAGTGATCCCAGCTGCTGTGTGCTTAAGTGATCCTTCCACCTCAGCCTCCCAAAGTGCTGAGATTACAGGTGTGAGCCACCTTACAAGCCTCCTCTTTTTTTTTTTTTAAACTTCATATTCAGTATTGCCAAAGTATGTCAATTTTATCTTTCCAAAGGATACACTTCCAGCTTTGTTGATTCTCTTCGTTGTTTCATATTTTGATATTTTGTTAATTTCAGCTCAGATCTTTATAATTTTTTTCAAACTTTTAAATCAACTTGAAATTTAGCACATGTGTTTTCATTATTATTTTCTAATATACACATTCAATATTACTTTTTCCCATGAAGTACAATGTTAGAGGCATTGCACAAGTTTTGTATCCATTTTAATTGTCTTTTATCTAAGTATTTTGTAAGTGTTTGAGTTATTTAGAAGCAAGTGTTTTAGTTCATAGTTTGAAGTTTTCATTTTAAGTTACTTTTTAGTGATTGATTTTTAGTAAAAGTAATGCTGGTTAGAAGATAGCTTATGTTTTATGACATTTAATATTTATTGAAACTTGCTTCATGACCTATCACATTATCAGTTATTGGAAATGTTTCAGATGCTTAACAGAAAGGTGTGTTCTCTCCAATTGTCAAGTAAAGAGTGCTGTTAATACATTAAATCAAGTTTTTAAATGTTTTTTATTTTAAATTCTGCTAAATGTGTACTAATTTTGTCTTTCTCTCTTTGCTCAATAATTAAGAGGGATGTGTTGACATCTACCACTGTCTTTGTAGATTTGCCAATATTTGTCTTTACATCTACAATCTGTTCTTTATGTATTGTGAGGCCTTTTTAAGTTCAAACAAATTTTGAATTATTATAACATTTATAATATTGTAATTTGTGCCCTTATCATTGTATAGAGACACTAATTATCAATAATAACATTTTTGTCTTGTGGTTTATTTTGTCTAATATTAATAGAGCTAATTTATTTTAATTTAGCACTCATTTAATACATATTTTCCATGCATCTATTTTCTGTCTTTATGTATCTTTATGTTTTAGGATTCAATTTTTAAATTCAATCTGATAATTTCTATCTTTTAACTTTTAAATCAAATCAATTAACATTACATTTGATTATGGATGTATTTTGATGTATTTTTGCTACCAAAAGTTATTCTTTCTATTTACTTTGATTAAAATGTGTTTCATTTGTTCTCTCCTTTTTAGCTTTTTATGAACTGATCATTTTTTAAATTATTGTTTTGTTTTTGCTGATTTGAAGGATATATAAATTTTTCTATTATAGCTAATCTTGCCGTCTTAAAATGTATACATATGATAGACATTTCTAGTGGCTAAATTAATTCTATTCTGTGTCCAACTAAAAAGTCTGGTTTACTCAGGATGTCAGACAAGTAGGAGTGGTAATACCACCCAGTTTGGGTTAGCAAGTTTTAAGCTACAGTCTACTGTGTGGGGCTTTCCTAGAGCAACTGTCTTCCTGATTTAAAAAAAAAAGGTGGCGGGGTGGGGAAGTTATCTGGCTGGTGTTTGCCTTTTAACTTTTACTCTTGACTCTTCTTCCTACCCAGAATATCAGGCAGAACAGTCGTCTTGTAAGCATGAGACAGACTACCACACTCTAAGTTTGACAGTGAAGGAAGTAAACTCTGTGTTACTGGTGAATTTGCACATCCATAGTATGGTCCTCAATGGCCTTCCTCTGTACTCTAAGAGAATCCAGACTCAGACACTCCATCTGAGAAACTCTAAGAGAATAAAAAATCATCTTCTATTTTTTTTCCATTAAATACAGCTTCTAATAAAGTATAAGATTCTAAAATAATCACAAATTCTTTTCTCAAGCAGTAGAAACACCTTAAAGTGCTTTAATTCTAATCATCTCAATAACATTTTACTTGTTATTTCTGCCCAGTATTTTAATCCTGCATGGAGCCTGTATTAGTGTCCCAATCAGAGACAATCATAAACAATACAGAACATTTGCTCTGGGAGATAGTCCCAGGGTGACACTGGCCCCTGGGGATTCTGCCCTCTTAGGAAACTGTGACACCAGATGTGCAGATATCAACATAAGAACACAGGAAACATGAAAAAGGAAAGAAATGTGGCACCCCCAAAGAAACACAATAATTCTCTAGTAACAGATCCTGATAAAAAAGAAATTCATGAAATCCTCAAAACAGAATTCAAATTATTGGTTCTAAATAAGCTCAGTGAAATACAGGTTAGTTCTAAAAATCGGTACAAAGGGATCAGAGAAACAATTCAGGATATGAATAAGAAATTTACCATTGATGGACATTTGGGTTGGTTCCAAGTCTTTGCTATTGTGAATAATGTCGCAATAAACATACATGTGTATGTGTCTTTACAGCAGCATGATTTATAATCCTTTGGGTATATACCCAGTAATGGGATCTCTGGGTCAAATGGTATTTCTAGTTCTAGATCCTTGAGGAATCACCATACTGTCTTCCACAATGGTTGAACTAGTTTACAGTCCCACCAACAGTGTAAAAGTGTTCCTATTTCTCCACATCCTCTCCAGCACCTGTTGTTTCCTGACTTTTTAATGATTGCCATTCTAACAGGAAGGGGAACATCACACACCTGGGCCTGTTGTGGGGTGGGAGAGGGGAGGGATAGCATTAGGAGATATACCTAATGTAAATGACGAGTTAATGGGTGCAGCACACCAACATGGCACATGTATACATATGTAACAAACCTGCACATTCTGCACATGTACCCTAGAACTTAAAGTATAATAAAATAAATAAATAAATAATTTTTTAAAAAAGAAATTTACCAAGGAGATACAGATTATCAAAAAGGGCAAAACAGAAATTCTGGAGCCACAGAATTCATTGAATGAAATACAAAGTATGTTTGAAAGCTTCAACAATAGATTAAATCAAACAGAAGAAAGAACCTTAGAAATTGAAGATAGGTCTTTTGCAATAAGCCAGTCAGAAAAAAATAAAGAAAAAATAATTTTAAAAGAATGAGTAAAGCTTTGGTGACATATGGGACACCAAAAAGTGACCAAATATTGAAATTATCAAGATCCCAGAAGGCAATGAGCAAACAATACGGTTAGAAAACCTATTTTTAGAAAAGGAATGGGTGAAAACTTCTCAAGTCTGGCAAGAGATTTATACATCTAGATAAAAGAAGCTCTGAGATCCACAAACAGATAAAATGCAAAAAGGTTTTCTTCACAGTACATAATAGTCAATCTGCCAACAGTCAAAGACAAAGAGATTACACTAAAAACAGTAATAGGTATATATCTTTTTAGCTATGAAGAAATTCCCATCAGACTAAAGCAGATTTCTCTGCAGAAACAGGCCAAGAGGAGAATGGTATGATATTTTAAAAGTGCTGAAAGTAAAACACTGAGAGCCAAATATACTGTGTCCAGAAAAATTATCCTTCATAAATGAAGGGAAAATAAAGTATTTTCCATGTTTGAAATGCTTGTTCCCTGGGGCCATAAAGAAATAGCACTTGACGGCACTGAGGAACAAGCATTTCAAACATGGAAAATATTTTATTTTCCCTTCATTTATGAAGGATAATTTTTCTGGACAGAGTATCTTTGGCTCTCAGTGTTTTACTTTCAGCACTAAGTTCAAGACCAACCTGACCAACATGGTGAAACCCCGTCTCTACTAAAAATACAAAAATCAGCTGGGTGTGGTGGCGTATGCCTGTAATGCCAGCTACTTAGGATGCTGAGGCAGGAGAATCGCTTGAACCCGGGAGGCGGAGGTTGCAGTGAACCAAGATCATGCTGTTGTACTCCAGCCTGGGCAACAGAATGAGACTCTGTCTCAAAAACAACAACAGAAAAAAAGAGAGAGAGAGAGAGAGAGAGAAGAAATAGCTCTTGAACATAAATTTAATTTCTTCAGCAAGACCATTTTTACTTTTTGCAGAAAGGGTACATTCGCCAGCAGTTTTGCCAAGAGAGTACACCGAACAAAGGAGATGGTCATTTATAACCTGACGCGTCCACCCTACTGCTGTGTCCGGTTTCCATTGTCTGGAACGGGAC
Organism: Piliocolobus tephrosceles; assembly: GCF_002776525.5. Classification (NCBI taxonomy): domain Eukaryota; kingdom Metazoa; phylum Chordata; class Mammalia; order Primates; family Cercopithecidae; genus Piliocolobus; species Piliocolobus tephrosceles. Next base: position 8,098,542 of record NC_045445.1, on the reverse strand, counting down.
CTCACATTCTGTATTTGCCCAGATTGACTAGCAACTTAGAACTTTTTAAAAGCGGCAAAGGCAGAGGAGAATAAAAGGAGGAGGAAGTAACTTGTGGAATGCTGAGAAAGGTAAAAACACCTTCCAATAAGGAAGAGGAACAGGCTATGACCTAATGCTTGCTTGGACCAGTATAAGCATGCCAGGGCAAATATTTAGGCTAAATTGTGGGAGCTAAGAACAAAAAGTACATTGATTTCTTTATTACCGCTAGCAGATATTTAAGAATGTTAGCACAGGTCTTTGAATAAATTTTGCTTCTAAGAGAAGTTACTATTTATTCCTAATTAGATGGGGAGGAAAGCCTTTGAAGAGGAACCTCTACCTTACTTTTCACACCCAGAGTAGCAAAAGCTGCGGAAATTCCTCATCACTACACTGGCCCTACAAAGGATACTCAAGGGAGCTCTAAACCTGGAAGCAAAAGGATGGCATTTACCATGATGAAAACACAAACAAGTATCAAACTCACAAGAAAAACTAACACACAAATGAGAAAGAGAAAGGTCTTAAGTGGTACCACTACAAGAAACCACTAAAGTGCAATGACAAATAATAACAGAAAAAGAAAGGAAAAATAGAATATACCAAACAATTAGAACACAATTCACACTATGATAGGGACAAAACTTTGCATATGAATAATATCCTTTAATGTAAATGGATTAAACCCTCTGGTTAAAACAGATACACTAGTTAAGTGGATTAAAATACAACATGATCCAACTCTGTGCTGTCTACAAGAAACACAATTTACCTGTAAAGGCACCTAAGATTGAAAGGGATCTGAAAAAGATATTCCAGGCAAATGGAAACCAAAAGCAAACAGGAGTAACTATACTTATTAGATAAAACAGACTTTGAGTTAAAAATGGTAAAGGAAAAGATAAAGAATCTCATTATATAATGATATAGGGATCAATCTTATGAGAGGATATAATAATTCTAAATATGTGTGCACGCAACACTGGAGCACCAAGCTAAATAACACAAATATTACTCGATATAAAGAGAGATAAACTGCAATACAATAAGAATGGGAGATTTTTTTTTTTTTTCCTTTGGAGACAGAGTCTTGCTCTGTCGCCCAGGCTGGAGTGCAGTGGCCAGATCTCGGCTCACTGCAAGCTCCGCCTCCCGGGTTTACGCCATTCTCCTGCCTCAGCCTCCCGAGTAGCTGGGACTACAGGCGCCCACCACCTCGCCTGGCTAGTTTTTTGTATTTTTTAGTAGAGACGGGGTTTCACCGTGTTAGCCAGGATGGTCTTGATCTCCTGACCTCGTGATCCACCCGTCTCGGCCTCCCAAAGTGCTGGGATTACAGGCTGGAGCCACCGCGCCCGGCCAAGAATGGGAGATTTTAACAACCTACTGTGAACTTCAAATATCTGAGACAGGTCCCAGTCCATTTATAAAGTTTGTTTTCCCAAGGTTAAGGACGTGCACCTGTGACCCACACAGCCTCAGGAGATCATGATGACATGTGCCCGAGGTGTTTGGGACACAGCTTGGTTTTATACATTTTAAAAAGACATGAGACATCAAGCAATATATGTAAGATGAACATTGGTTCATTCTGGAAAGGTGGAGCAACTCAAATCAGGCAGGGGGCTTCCAGGTCATAGGTAGACAATGGTTGCATTCTTTTGAGTTTCTAACTAGCCTTTCCAAAGGAGGCAATCAGATATGTATTTATCTCAGTGAGCAGAGGGGTGACTTTGAATAGGATAGGAGGCAGGTTTGCCCTAAGCAGTTCCCAGCTTGACTTTTCTTTTTAACTTAGTGATTTTGGGGGCCCAAGATTTATTTTCCTTTCACACTACTCTCAGCATAGAAAGATCATGTGTATAGAAAACCAACACAGAAACAGTGGATTTAAACTGGATTTTAGAACAAATAAACCTAACAGACATTTACATAGCATTTTATCCAGCACCTGCAGAATAGGCATTCTTCTCATAAGCACATGTAACATTCTCCAGGATAGATCATATTAGTTCACAAATATGTTCTAAATGTTTTAAAAAATCAAAATCATATCAAATATGTTTACAGACTACAATGGAATAAACTAGAAATCAATACCAAGAGGAACTTTGGAAACTATACAATTACATGGAAATTAAACAACATGCCACAAAGTCATTGAACAAATTCATATGCAAATCAAAAAAATTCTTGAAAAAAATTAAAATGGAAACACAGCATACCAAAGCCTATAAGACTCAGCAAGATCAATACTAAGAGGGAAGTTTATATAAATAATTACCACCATCAAAAAGCAGAGAGATTTCAAATCAATAATTCACAATGTACCTCAAGGACTGAGAAAAGCTAGGATGAACTAAACCTAAAACTAGCAAAAGAAAAGAAATAATAAAGATCAAAGCAGGCCAGAGGTGGTAGCTCAAGCCTATAATCCCAGCAATTTGGGAGGCCTAGGTGGGTGGATCACTTGAGGGCAGGAGTTGTGATCAGCCTGGCAAACTTGGCGAAATCCTGTCTCTACTAAAAATACAAAAAAAAAAAAAAATTACCTAGGCATGGTGGCACATGACTGTAATCCCCGTTTGGAGGATTTACATCCCCGTTTGGAGACTGAGGCATAAGAATTGCTTGAACCTGGGAGGTGGAGGTTGCCGTGAGTAGATGTGGTGCCATGGCACTCCAGCCTGGGCAACAGAGTGAGACTCTGTCTCAAAAAAAAAAAAAAAAAAATCAAAGCAGAACTAAATTAAATATAGACTTAAGAGCGTAACTAAATTAAATATAAACTTAAAATACAAAGGATTAACAAAAATGAAAAGTGGGTTTTGTTGAAAAGATAAAAAAAGATAAAGAATAGAGAAGTCCCAATTAAACAAAATTAGAAATTAATAAGGAGACATTAGAACTGATATCACAGGCTGAGTTTGGTGGCTCATACCTGTAATTCTAGTAATTTGGGAGGCTGAGGCAGGTGGATCACTTGAGGTCAGGAGTTTGAGACCAGCCTGCCCAAAATGGTGAAACCCCGTATCTGCTGAAAATACAAAATTAGCCTGGTGTGGTGGCACACGCCTGTAATCCCAGCTACTTGGGAGACTAAGGCAGGAGAATCACTTGAACCTGTGAGGCAGAGGTTGCAGTGAGCTGAGATCCTGCCATTGCACTCCAGCCTGGGCAACAAGAGTGAAACTCCATCTCAGAAAAAAAAAAAAAAAAAAAAAAAAAACTGATATCACAGAAATACAAGAGATCATCAGAGACTTGTGAACAACTATTTGCGAGCAAACTGGAAAACCTACAGGAAATGAATTCTTGGAAACATACAACCTACCAAGGTTGAATCAGGAAGAAATGAAAAAGCAAAAACAAACCAATAACAAGTAGCAAGATTGAATCAGTAACAACAAATCTCATGACAAAGAAAACCCCAGGACTTGGATTCACAGCCAAATTCTATCAAATGCATACAGAAAAATGAATACAAATCCTCCTAAAACTATTCAAAAATATGGTAGAGAAGGGAATTTTACATAAATAATTCTACAAGACCATCAATACCCTGATGCCAAAACCAAACAAGCACACATCACAAATCTCACAAAACTACAGACCAATAACTCTGATGAACATAGATGCGTATACCCTCAAAAGATACTAGCAAACCAGATTCAACAGCACATCAAAAACATAATACATCATGATCAAGTGGGATCTATATCAGGGATGTAATGATGGTTTAAAAAATGCCAAATTAATAAACATAAGACATCATATTCAGATGTCCTTCAACTAAATAAAGGACAAAAACTGCATGATCACATCAACAGATGCAGAAAAATCATTTTATGATGTTCAACATTTCTTCATGATAAAAACTCTCAACAATCTAGGGATAAAAGGACCATACCTCAAAAATAATTAACACTGTACATGACAAACCCACAGCTAACATCATACAGAATGGGGAAAAGTTTAAAGTCTTTCCTCTAAGAACACAGATAAGACAAAGATGTTAACTTTCACCATTCCTATTCCACATAGTAATGGAATTGCTGGCCAGCACAATTACACAACAGGAAGAAATAAAAAGCCTTCTAAATTTTAAAAGAGGAAGTCAAATTGTCCCTCTTTGCAGATGACATAATCTTACATTTAGAAATACCAAAAGACTTAACCAAAATTTATTAGAGCTGAGAAAGAAGTTCTGTGAAGTTGCAGGATACAAAAATAAACATACAAAATTCATTAGACTTCCTATGTACCAAAACAATGAAATACTTGTAAAAGGAATAAAAAAGGAAGTACCATTTACAATAGCTAAAAAATACCCGTGAATAAATTTAACCAAGACAGTGAAAAAGCTCTACAAGGAAAACTATAAAACATTGGTGGATGAAATTAAAGAGGGCACGAACCAATAGAAAAGCATCCCATGCTCATGAGTGAGAATAATTAATGTTATTAAAATGACCATACTATCCAAAAGTAATCTACATATTCAATGTTGTGCGGTGTCTGACTCTGGAGCCCATGGTGAATCCTCCATAGTCTAGTGAGTGTAAATATCTTTTCGCTTCTCCCCATCCCATTACAATTTTCTTATTGTATCAGTCTGCTTATTCTATCATTTGCTTATTTTTATATCATTTGCTTATTATATCTACATTGCCATTTACATGGGATAAAAGTTGTTTACCCTTAAAGGTATTGTGTGTGTGTCTTTTCTTCTCCCCTTGCACATTTCCCGCACAGAACAAATGTCACTCGTATAAAATTTCCAATGGCATTTTTCACAGAAATAGAAAAAACAAATCTCAAAAACTGTATTGAACCAAAAAAGAGCCTGAATAGCCAAAGCAATCCTGAGGAAAAAGAACAAAACTGGAGGCATCACAATACCTGACTGGAAAGTATATTACAAAGCCATAGGAAACAAAACAGAATGGTATTGGTATAAAATAGACACATAGGCCAATGGACCAGAATAGAAAATCTAGAAATAAATCCTCAATTACATCCTCAAATTAGTTTTCCAGACTTTTCATTTTTCTTCTCAGTAACACCAATGATTCTTGATTGGCCATTTTACATAATTTTATATTTCTTGGAGACTTTGGTCATTTATTTTGATTTGTTTTTCTTTATTGTTGCCTGAATGGGTTAATTAAAAAGGCCTGTCTTTGAGCTCTGAAAGTATTTCTTCTACTTGTTCTAGTCTGTTGTTGAAACTTTCCACTGCATTTTGCAATTCTCTAAATGTGTGTGTGTGTGTGGTTTTTTTTTTTTTTTTTTTATATCCAGAAATTCTGATTGGTCTTTTTTTGTGATATCTATCTCTCTAGCAAATTTTTCATTCGTAAACTGCTTTTATTAATTTCCTTATGAGGGCTTTTACCTTTCTCTGGTATCTCCTTGAGTAGCTTAATAATCAACGTTCTGAATTCTTTCTGGTATTTCAAAGATTTTTATCTTGATTTGAATTAACTGCTGGCAAACTACTGTGCTCTTTTGGGGGCTGTTATAGAACCCCATTTTGTCATATTACTAGAGATACTTTTCTGGATGTTTCTCATTTGGGTACAATATTTCTTCTGATTATTCTTGAATTTTTGTTTGATTTTACTGTGCTTTTTAAATTTCTTTTTTCCCCTTATGGATGTGACTTTTAATGCTTATAGTTAATTATAGCCTAATTTGGTTTTTGGTGCTTTCAGGAGTGAAGATTCTGTAAGAGGTCCTTGGTTATAGAGAGTGTTTGTATGATAGATTTCTTGTATGTTGGTTGTAGTAGCAATGTGCTTGGTGTATGAGCAAGTTCACTGTCTCCTATGGGGTTAGAATGGTAGAGGCCTCTTGAAGCTTATCTCATTCCCACATGGCATGCAAGTTTTAATTAACTTTCCCCCAGTATTTTATTTACTGGTTTGGTGGTTCAGGCTTCAGGTCAGTATGGGCGATGTCCCTGGAAAGAAACCAGTTCTGGCTAAAGCAGGTCAGTAAATGCAATACCCAATTCTGGGCAGAGGCTCCAGCCTTGACAGAGGTTGCTTGAGGAGCTCTCACTGAGTTGCACTGAGGTCTTATCGGGTAAAGGGTTGGAGCCACCTCAGCTCCCCTGCTGGGTCATCAGGAAAACTATCCACCTGTCAGACACACTCCTGTTCCTGTGCTCTGGATATTTAGATCAAACAGGCACCTCCTTTTATCTGCAGGAATGTTGATATTCCAAGTAGACAGGAATTGTGACTGTCTCTCGTGAAAGTCTGAACCTGGGGTGGTGCTCCTCCTGTGAGGATGCAGTCACCCTGACATGTTCCAGAAGTGCTGTTTATAGTTGCACCCACACCAAGATCCTGTGGGCGAAGTCCCAACTGTGCCTGTGGTGGTGAATGAGAAAGAAAAGGCAGCCCCTCCTCCAAGACCCTTTACATGTATCAGGGTTGTCAACTGTTGGATTTGGGCTGCAGACATTCCCTGCTGAGCCCAGCACTGCAACTGTGTCTCTGCTGAAAGAAACTTCCCACCAGCAGGAAGATCTAGTGCTCAAGGTCTGCCATCCAGATCCTTTTTCCTAGGTGGTGTTCCCTTGTTGGGGTACACGCCTCCTTTTCCTAGGAGTAAGAATCCCTGGGAGCTATACTACTGTGAGTATTGTTGTTCCTCTGGGTCTAGCTATCCAGTGAATTTGCCACACTCCAGGTTGGTGCTAGCGAATGTGATCAAGGGATGCAGTGATGTGACCTGTCCTGAAGCCTCCCAGCAGTGGGTAGCAGCACCAGCTCTAATGGGAGTAGCAGTGGAGTGACGTAGATTCTGTGAGATTCCTCGGTTATTGATAGCCATAGTGTGTTGGCTTTCTTGAACACAAGTTATAGTAGTAATGAACTGGTCATGTGGATAGACTCAGGACCTCCTGGTTAGCCAGAATGGTGCAGGCAGTTGTGATAGCTGAGGTCACAGCTATTTTCTCTTTGCTGGATGCAGTGCTATTCTACCAGGAGACACTGTAATGAACTGTGTTGGTGGACGTAGCCAGGACGTAGTGCTTGCAGTAGAGCACCAGCTGCAGCAATAGCAATGGGATTTTTGCTTGCCCTATGTTGCCCGGGGAGGGTACTCTGGTTTCTCCTGGTATCTCAGGCAATGGACAGGGTCATGTAACTCCTCAAAGTTTCTGTCCTTTGTGTTAAGCTAGCAGGACAGGTGACAGGGCAAAGCCAGGTGGGGGCTAGATCAGGTGGGTTTGCATTCTGACTTTCCATGGGTAGGGCAAGCAGCAGCCCCTGTAAGCATTGGGGCATAGGGGAACTTCTCAGGCCACTGGCTTGATGTTCTACAGTGGAGTATTGCTGCCGCTGCTGCACAGAAGAGTGGGGACAGATCTCACTCAATTTGCAAGGCAGACCCACTCCCACCTACGGTGTTCCACTGGCAGCAGGGAGCTAAGTTGCAGACAGCCTGCACTCAGAACTCACAACTGCCCCGGGTTATAAGCTTTCCCTGCAGAGATAGCAACCACAGCTTTCAGGCTGTGCCCCTTCTGCATCGGCCTGCAAAACTGAGTGCCTGACTCCTGCACTCACACTCCGGGCTGCAGCCCACTTTTCACTTGCCCTGCCCCTGCCCCTGGCCGAGGGGGTTTATTCTCACCAGAGGTTATATTGTGAAACCCAGTTGGGGTCTTCCTTCAACCTGCAACCACTGCCTGAACTGTTTGGCTGACCTCCACATCGTCCCCTACGAGGAACAAGAAGTAATGTCTTCCCTCAATCCACGCTGGAGATTGGGAGTGCACACAAGCATCTTCCCATTGCTACTTCTAGTTTTATATTCTATGACCCTTCCCAACTCAGTTCCTGTGCTGAGTAAGGTTAAGGCTTTCCTCTGTGGCCTGGACTTTCAGGCTCCCTGGTGAGTGTGTATCCTCAAGGCAAACTCTCCCCGTATTACATTCTGGGGACTCACAGCCCTTTATCTGACTCATAGCACAGGTGGCAGCCGGCTGCTTCCTTCAAAGGTTCTGTGGATTCCTTCAACTTCTCTGTTCAGTTTCTACGTCACTTAAAAAATTCACAGTGTGAATCTCTACTTACGATTTTGTCCCTCCGACTAGGAGAGGTATGCCAGCAATAGCAGATTAGAGGTATGCTGGCAATGCCTCGAATCTGCCATCTTGGAACACAAAACAACACACAACAAAACAAAACCTAGTATGTAATGTTAACAGGAATTGTTCAAACAGTGATGCAAGTTACTTTAATAAAATAAAGTTAAATGTCAGGAGAACCAAACCTAATTGTACATTAGCATATGTGCAAAGTGACAGATACAGGTCACAAGATAAGAATTCAATCCAAATGGGAACGAAAGAAGCAAACAGGAATACAGTTCCCATACCAAATTAGCAGGTTCATATAAACAGCATATTAGGCCGATGGCTATAACCAAATGGCAAAGCTTTGAAAGCAAATGTTGTAATCTCAGAATATCATTCTGCATTGTGTAGAAGAATAAATGGTTGTCTACTGGAAGTCAGAGGTAGGAACCCTCTTGTTAGTTCTCCTGGGACTCCAGCAATTGCTCACAGCAGATAGAAAAACTGAATAGCAAGAGGTTAGGTAGGGCTAACTTGGATCTGATATAAACATTTCATTTGTTATAAAGGACCATGGAAATATTAAAAGAGTCTTTTCTGTATCTGTAGCAAAGTCCTGCCATTTTGTCTTCTAAATTTCATAGCCTACCTTTCTGAGTTCGAAATACAGTCAAGCTCTTTTCCACTTGATAACTTCCTTGTTTTTCCATTTGAACTTTCTTCACCTAATTAGGTAATGTCCTTGAGATCTGCAATTCTCAGCACCACAAGTCCTTTTATTAACTTCAAGGGGAAAAAACAGGTGACATTATGGTCCCTTTTCTTCCTTTCATCCATTTGAGTAGTTTGATCCAATTAGAAGAGACCTCTGTGAGAAATGGGTATACTTAGAGCTCCAAACATGATATTTGCATATGACAGCATTTGGGGATAATAATTATTTTCTAAACAGCCATAAGCTTAATCTTCTAGAAAGCAAATATAAAAACTATTTTAAATCGGAATATTATTTTCAGTAAGCAAAGCTGAAAATCAAGTTAAGTGTACAATCTGATTCCAAAAGCAGCATTCGTGTTTCTATCTGCCACTTTTGATATATAGGCTTGCCTGAAGCATTCTGTTTGACTTTTTCAGTGTCAAACTCAAATGACATTTTTCTAAGATTGATATTAAAAATTTAACTTCTTTCTTGCCAAAATGAGAGGAACATCTGTAAACAACAACTTTTAAGATTCGTTGGCTTTATACTAAAACAAAATTATAAAGTCAGAGTCAGTGATTTTAGACTTTATCTCTCTGTTGCATCTTCTGTCTTTGAAGAAGGATATTTGTAAATGTTCAGTTTGCTCTCCAGATAAACAAATCTAAGGATTTAAAAAAATATGTCATAGCACTTATCATACTGTATTAGAATTAACATGATGTGGCCGGGCACAATGGCTCATGCCTATAATCCCAGCATTTTGGGAGGCCGAGACGGGCAGATCACGAAGTCAGGAGATCGAGATCATCCTGGCTAACACAGTGAAACCCTGTCTCTACTAAAAATACAAAAAATTAGCTGGGTGTGGTGGCGGGCGCCTGTAGTCCCAGCCACTCGGAAGGCTGAGGCAGGAGAATGGTGTGAACCCGGGAGGCGGAGCTTGCAGTGAGCCGTGATTGTGCCACTGCACTCCAGCCTGGGCGACAAAGCGAGACTCCGTCACAAAAAAAAAAAAAAAAAAAAGAACGTGATGTGAGATATTTGGAAGAAAGTTATGAAAACTGATCTTTAAGATAGCGCCATGGTTATCCTTACCTATTATATTCATGCTTCTATGTTGTCCTCACCCATAGTGAATCAGAGTTGGTCTGGTATAACCAGTAGAATATGGCAGAAGTGGCAGTCTTGACTTCCAAGAGTGTCATAAAGAGCATTGCAGCTTCCACATTGGTCTCTTATCATTCATTCTTGGAAAAGCCAATTGCCATGTTAGAAGACCAAGGAAGAGCCTTATGTAGAGTCCTCCATGGAGAGGAATTGACTCCTTCTGCTCTCAGGCAGCATGATCTGTATTAGAATTAACAGCCATGTGAGTAAACCACCTTTAAAGTATATCCCCCACACAGTGAGAAGCCTTCAGATGACTTCAACTATGACACCTGGTTGAGAAACATGGAGCCACAACTGTACAGTCAAGTGCTCCTGAGATTCCTGACCCTGAGAAACTATAAGAAGTACTGAAAACATATTGGTGTTTTAAGCCACTAAAGTTTGGTACTGTTTGTTAGGCAGCAAAAAATAACTGATCCATAAGAGATTGTGTCTGACTTTTTAGCAAGTGCTGTCCTCCAATAAATGTTTTTTATTTAATGGATGAGTAAATGAATGAAAGAATTAAATAGATAGAATGATAGAATAGATAGAATAAATAGAATGAATTAATAGAAGTAGAACATCTCTGAAAAAGCAATAGTAACTTATAAGTATTCCCTCTGACTTGGGAATCGTAAGAATTCCTGGGTCTGAAACACCTCTGGTTGGCCTCCAAGAATGTGACTCATTGGAAAAAAGACGCTTTCCTAATTTTTCTCAGTCTATCATACCACAATTAATATCAATGCAAATGAAAACATACTATTCACCTCCTAATTACTCCTGCATTACCATGATGTTTCACTGGCTGAAGTTTAATGGGATTAGTTAACTTTTAGGATCCTAAATTTTGTTAGGAGTTGCAAGGGTACTTGGTCATTTCATAAAATCTGTCTGCATTTGCCAGCATTTCTCTTCTTTTCAATGAAGGCTCATTTAATACACTAACCATTTTATAAAACAGTATTTCAGGTGGTGAGAAATGTGCTTGCTTATTTATTTATTTATTTATTTTTGAGATGGAGTCTCACCCTGTCATCCAGGCTGGAGTGCAGGGTGTGATCTCGTCTCACTGCAACCTCTGCCTCCTGGGTTCAAGTGGTTCTCCTGCCTCAGCTCCACAAGTAGCTGGGATTATACAGGCACATGCCACCACGCCTGGCTAATTTTTGTATTTTTTGTAGAGACACGGTTTCATCATGTTGGCCGGGCTGATCTCGAACTCCTAACCTCAAATAATCTGCCAACCTTGGCCTCCCAAAGTGCTGGGATTACAGGCGTGAGCAATCATGCCCAGCTGAAATCTGCTCATTATTTTACTGTTTTATCTCATAAAAATGACCACTGATAAACCCCTTATTTAAAATGAAAGATTATTCCAAAGCTATTCTAATGTGGTTACTTATGAAATGTTATTTATAACTTATAATCTATAATATCCTCTTTGAAAATAGTCATTTAATAATTTTGACTAAATAAACAGGTGAACTTAACAAGCAGTCAATGCTCCAAGCCAATACGTTGTTTTAAGGTTTTTATCCTCCTATCTTGACCAACCTTGTATACTGAACTGACTCGGTGTTTTAGTGTCATGTATACACAAACATTAATATGCCAGTAGTAATCTAAATTAAACTCCGATGACATGAATTTGCTTACTTACCAGTGGATCTCCATTTTAGTCATTATATACTATACAAATCTCACCCATTTTCATTTTGTCTTTTTTTCATTCATGAATATTTCAGATGCATACAAAAATAAAAAACAAATATGACACCCATTCAGATTTAAAAGATATTAAAATTTTGCCTAATTTGTAGCCAATATTTAAAAGAAATTGAAGCACTAACCCAAATAGTTTTTGTTTTCCCCATTTGTATATTGTTCCAATGTCAGTTTTTGTAATTTTACTACATATTTATTTGTGTTTATATACAATGTATGGTATTGTTGTGTGTGATTCAAAACTTACATGAGCTGGAAAAGAAAAACTAGTAAGTCTATGATATGGTTTGGGTCTGTGTCCCCAGCCAAATGTCATGTCAAATTTGGAGGTGGGGCCTAGTGGAAGTGATTAGATCATGGGATTAGATTTCCCCTTTGGTGCTGTTCTCCTCATCCCAAGATCTGGCTATTTAAAAGTGTGTGGCCCCTCCCCCTCTCCCTTTTCCCCCTGCTCTCCCCATGTAGGACATGCCTGCTTTCCCTTTGCCTTCTGTCATAATTGTAAGTTTTCTGAGGCTTCCCCAGCCATGCTTCCTGTACTGCTTGTGGAACTTTGAGCCAATTAAACTTCTTTTTTTAAATAAATTACCCAGTCTCAGGAATTTCTTTATTCTGCAAGACTTTATTCTTTAGTCTGCGAGAACAGACTAATACAGCCTAATAAAAACTTAAGGCTAGTATTAATAAAAACTGCATTAGTCTTTGTAGATAATTTTGTAACCTCTTGTTCACTCAACATTATTGTTTTAAGAATTATTGATGTTGACTCAAGTAAACCTAGTTCATTCATTTTTATTGTCATATATACCTATATCACAGTTAATTTTCCATTCCTCTATTGACAGACATTTTAGATTGCTCCCTATTTTTGGATATTATAGTAGAGGTGGAATGAAATCCTTAAATAGGTCTTACATGTAAACTCAAGATTTTCTGTGTGACATATATCCAAGAATATAATTGCTGAAAGGAGGGCACATGCTTCTGCAAGTATAACTAGGTTTCAGCAAACTGTTCTCTACAGTTATTGTATCAATATACAGCCTTATTAAAATGTGAGTTTTCATTTCATCACATTTCCATCATCAATTGTTGTTGTGAGACGCTTTAATTTTTGCCAACTTGATGGGTGTTAAATTATATCCTAGTATTGTTTCAGTGGTATTTTTCTGAATAGTAAGACTTTGAAAATGTTTCCATTTTTAATGGCTATTCTTAATTTTTCTGTTACTTTTCTAAGAGTTGTTTTAATCATTTGCAAATATAATCTCTTGATCTGTGGTTTGTTATTTTGCTATGGCATTTTTAGTATGAACAAGCCTCATATTTTAATGTAGCATAATTGATTAATTTTTCTTTTTTATGATTTGTGTTCTTAGTGTCTTGTTTAAAAAATTCTTCTGTACTGTGAGGCAATGAAGATGAAGATATATCCTATATTTTCATCTAAGAGTTTGTGAAATGAAAATAAATCTTTGGGTCTCCAAATCACCAAGCTAAAGGGAAAAGTCAGGCTGGGAACTGCTTAGGGCAAGCCTGCCTCCCATTGTATACAAAGTCATCCTTCTGCTCACTGAGATAAATGCATATCTGATTGCCTTCTTTGGAGGAGCTAATCAGAAAGTCAAAAGAAAGTAACCATTTGTCTCTTATCTACCTGTAACCTGGAAGGCCCTCCCCACTTGAGTTGTCCTGCTTTTCTGGACCAAACCAATGTTCAGCTTACATATTTCGATTGATGTCTCATGTCTCCCTAAAATATATAAAACCAAGCTGTGCTCCGACCACCTTGGGCCATGTCCTCAGGACCTCCGGAGGCTGTGTTATGGGAGTGCATCCTTAAATTTGGCAGAATAAACTTCCTAAATTGATTGAGACCTGTCTCAGATTTTGGGGGTTCATAAGTTCCACAGGTTTTTTTCATATTTGTCTTTAATTCATTCAGAATTTATCTTCCTATACAATATGGAATAGTGACTCAACTAATATCTGCTTCTCAAATTTGAATAGCCAATTATCAAAAACCCATTCTCAAATGACCCTTGCTTTTACTATTGATTTGAAGGATATAATAACATACAAAGTTCCAAGTATATATGTAAATCTATTTCTGTATGCACCATTTCCTATTATTTATCTCTCTTCCCTATTTGTGAATGAGTGTCTCATTGTGTAAATACTATAGCTTTCTAATAAGTCCGAGTTTCAGTTGGGAAAGCATCCCATTTCCTTATGTCAGGACTGGTGCCCGTTTAATTAACTTGGTCTTTGCCCCAATAGTGGAAATTGTCTGCCACACCTCCAAGTAACATGTTCACTTTGAACGCATTGTAGGGGGAATGGGCGGTGCCTACCCAGTGTCTTTTTAGGAAATCAAAGGCCTTATGTGAAGCCCCCAGCAGATTTTTATGTATCACTGGGCAAAACAGGATCTCATATTTAAATCTTGCAGCAAAAGGGTCGAGGAAGAGGTATGTGTCATGGTTTGAATGTTTGTGTCTCCTCCAAAATTGATGTTGAAACTTAAATCCCCTGTATGGTAGTATTTAAAAGTGGGGTCTTTTGAGAGGGAGAGGATCGGGAGAAATAACTAATGGATACTAGGCTTAATACCTGGGTGATGAAATAATCCGTACGACAAACCCCATGAAACAGGTTTACCTGTGTAACAAACCTGCACACCCTGCACATGTTCCCCTAAACTGAAAATAAGAGTTTTTTAAAAAAGAAATAAGCCATGCAAACACACACACACACACACACACACACACACACACACACACACACGTAATTAAGTCACAAGGGCTTTGTCTTCATGAATGCAATTAGTAACCCTGTAAAAGGTCTGAGGGGAACTAATTAGGTCCTTCTGCTCTTTCATCCTTTCTGCCACGTGAGGACACAGCATTTGTCTCCTTTGAATGATGTAGCAACCAGGGACCATCTCGGAAGCAAAGATGGGGCCCTCACCACTCATAAGTCCTACTCTTGCCTTAATCTTGGACTTTCACTCTCCAGAATTGTGAGAAATAAATTTGTTGCTTATGAATTACCCAGTCTCCGGTATTTGTTATAGCAGTACAAATGGACTAGGACAGATTTTCTAATCTATACTGAGAAAGCTGAAAAGGGAGCAGATATGACTGAGAATACATGCGAGTAATGCCATGAATAGTCCACCCCACTTTTCCACGTGAAAGATTGGATAGGCTTTTCAGTCTGTAAGAAAACCTGGTGTGTTTTTGAGTGGGATTTAGAGATTGAATATGTGGTTTAATTTAAGGAGAATTGGCATGTGTATAACATTTAGCCTTTTCATGCTAGAACATGAGTATTTTTCTTATTCATATCTTCTCATGTTTTCCTAGGTATCTCATTGTATTGCTGTTAATGTAGTGGTATATTTGAAATATATTTGTACACACACTATCTATCTATCTAGCTAGCTAGCTATCATCTATCTATATTTATTTCCTTTTACTGATATACAGAAGTACTATTTGTTCCTGTCTAGTTCCTGGAATGCAGGTTTCAGGATGGAAGGGACTTTTGTCCATTTTGTTTACTGCTGGGCTTCCAACATCTAGAACAATGCCTGAAAGATACTTTGTGTTAAATAAATATTTCTTCAATGCATGAATTAAATAACCTATTACTTAGAAAACTTACGAATCTATCTTTTTATCATTTAATACAAAGTGTTTTTATGTAGATTCTCTTGAGTTTTCTATTTAGAAAAACTTACCTGTGAATGGTGGTAGCTATGCTTCTTCCTTTCTGATTCTAATATATGTTTTGTCTTATGATATCTTAAATCTCCAGTCTTAGGTTAGTAGTGGTAATATCGGACCTACTTCTCTTGCTCTTACTTCTCTTGTATTTGGAGGAAAATATTCCTACAGCTTCACAATTAAGCATGATATTTACTGTCAATATTTGGTAGAAACAGTTGATCATATTCAGGATATTTTTTTCTTTCCATTCTCATTTGGTTATTCATTTTTTAAAATCCAGAACCTATCTATTTATGCATAAAGTTTATTTTTCTTCTTTAAATTGGTAATGTGTTGAATTATATTAATATATGTTCTATTGTTATCGTTGCATTCCTAGAGTCAAACCTTACTTGATCATGATGTAGTATTATACACTGGTGGGAATCACTTCACTAATATTGCATTTAGGGTTTTAGGTCTATAATTGTAATAGAGATTTACTTATATTTACTTATATTACTTATATTTACAGCATATTTCTCATATGGTGCTTGTTTGTTTTTGGTACCAGGTTTGTTCCTTCCTCATAAAATGAGTTGAGGGCGGTTCATTGCAATACTCACAGCTGTTAGAATCTATAGATTACTTTTGGGCTGGTTAGGCTCTCCAGCAGAGTGCTGGCAGTCATACCAGTGGCCGTGGTAGTGGATAGGCAGGATAGGGGCATACATGTTCAGCTGTGAGTTTTCTAGAAACTGAGATGGGGAGTGGTCTTTTATTTTCACCTTTTAATATGTGTAGTGTTAAAGGTATAATCTTGGAAGCAGTCTGTCTAGCCAATTCCATGCTTTGTCACTTAATAGATTTGCATTCTTGGTCAAATATCTTAACCTTACTGTGTCACAGTTTCTTCATATGTGACATAGAGTAGTCCTGAGGATTAAACAAATTGACACAATTAAATTGCTTATAGCCTCTGGCATGCATTAATTACTCAGTGAATGTTCATTTTCCTTCTCCCCCTTTTTTGACCTTTTTCTTTCCTTCTTTCTTCTTCCTGTCAACTGTCCATTTCTTCTCTCTTCCATTTTGGCACAATGCCCATAGCATCAGTTGTGTCTGCTGCCAAGAAGCCAGAATATTTTGCTTTAACATCTTCAAATAGTATATTTCCCTGCCAGGTTGACAAAGGTTGAGACACCTATTTATTGTGGGATAGGTGTGTAGACCTACTTTTTTTACCAATATTTAGATAATCTAGTTTTCAGCTCCACCCATTTACTCTTACATCCAATTCTGAACTATTCTGGAATTCTGTGACCCAAATAAGCTTCCATCTTGACTTCTTGTACTGCTAATAACTTAAATATGCAATTCCCATCGGGCATGCTTTCCAACTTTAACAAAATGTGTTGCCTCTTCTCTATTTTTCTCGTATGTTTCTAATTTTTTCTTTCATCTTTCAAAAGTTTTGCTTTTAAATAAGTATTTATATGGTTAAAAAATCAAAACAATACCAAAAGCAATTCAATGGAAAGTCCCATTTTTCTCCTACACATGCACGTAGTGACAATTTTCTGTTTCTTGTTTATCCTTCTAGAATTTTTTAGGCAAAAACAATCAAACATAAATATTTATTTATTTTTCTTTTCTATATGAGAAAGGTAGCATACACTCTACATACTGTACTACTGAACATTGCTTATTCTTTTTAAACTTCACATTGTATCCTGATGATCTTT
Source organism: Piliocolobus tephrosceles (assembly GCF_002776525.5). Taxonomy (NCBI): domain Eukaryota; kingdom Metazoa; phylum Chordata; class Mammalia; order Primates; family Cercopithecidae; genus Piliocolobus; species Piliocolobus tephrosceles. Next base: position 8,081,379 of record NC_045445.1, on the reverse strand, counting down.
TCAAATAAGTATATAGAGAGGTTCCTCATTCATTTTTTAAATTGCTGAACAGTACCCCACTATATGATTGTAACACAGTTTATTTATTCAGTCACTATGGACAGGTGAATTCTTTCTCATTTTATGCATTGTAAATAATGCAACCGTGAATTAATTTATACTTCTCTGATGTTTAACTCATGCATGTATACCTGTAGAATAAATTCCAAGGGGAAGGATTGCTTCATCAGAGCATAAATGTATTTATAATTTTAATAGATATTCACAGATTTCCCTTCAGTGGGATTTTACCATTTTACACTTTCATCAGCAATGCATGGGAATGTGTGTTTACCCCAGACTTGCCAACGACAAGTTACCAAGCTTTTAGATTATTTGCCAATCTGATAGATAAAAAATGCTATCTAATCAAAATTGTAATCTCTATTTAGTGACATTGGCCATTTTTATATGTTTGATGGCAATTTGCAATCTTTTCCTGTAAGCTATACATATTTTTAGCTCATCATTACTGAATTATTGATCTCTTTAATACTATTTTAGGGATATCAGAACTTTGTAATAATATGAGTTTCAAATTATTTCTAAATATGTTACTATCATTTTGACCTTGCCAAATTTTTATGATATAGAAATTAATGGGTTTTTTCCTCATAGTCTACATCAATTTTTCTTTTATGGTTTCCAGATTCAGAGCCATTAGAGAAGTTTATTTCCAATTCTAAAGTTATAAAGAAATTTGTCTATTTTTTCTTTTATTACTTTTATAATTTCATTTAAAAAAATATTTGCCACATTGGAGTGATGGTATTTTGCATGAGTAAATTCAACTTGATTTTTTCCATTCATATGGCTGTACAGTTGTTTCAAAGTCATTTACTACAAAATTTTCTCCCAAACTGATATCTGATCCATTTCAAAAATATTTATGGGCCTGGCGCGGTGGCTCAAGCCTGTAATCCCAGCACTTTGGGAGGCCGAGACGGGCAGATCACGAGGTCAGGAGATCAAGACCATCCTGGCTAACCCGGTGAAACCCCGTCTCTACTAAAAATTACAAAAAACTAGCCGGGCGAGGTGGCGGGCGCCTGTAGTCCCAGCTACTCGGGAGGCTGAGGCAGGAGAATGGCGTGAACCCGGGAGGCGGAGCTTGCAGTGAGCTGAGATCTGGCCACTGCACTCCAGCCTGGGCGACAGAGCGAGACTCCGTCTCACAAAAAAAAAAAAAAAAAAAAAAATATATATATATAAAAAAAAAAAAATGTAAGTTGATTTCTAGAACTGCCATGGCATTTTCCTGTTCATATGCTCCATAAATTGTTTTCCATCATTGAGGCTTTATAGTACTATTTTATCTGGTAGGATTAATTTCTTCGCATTGATTTTTCTTTTCAGAATTTTACTGTATATTTTTGTTATCTTTTTTATATGAATAATAGAATCAGCTTGTCTAGTACAAAACAAAACCCTGTGTGTAGTTTTGTTGATATCGTGTTAAATTAATAAATTAATCATCCTCTAAAGAGTGACATTTTTATAATATGGACTTTTCTCTCTTAATAATATGGGGGGGGTAAGGGTATTATATAAAAGTTTAATTATAAAGATAAACCTTAAAATAAAAACATATAACTTTCTAACTTTTGGTTGTCTATGACTAAAAATTAAACTAAGAAAACGGGTCATGTAATAAAAGACACACAGAAATAACAGAACAAATACAAAATCTTTCTGTCATATAAAATTTAATTGGGCTGAATCCATTGGTTAAGAGAAAAACAATTTTAATTATATCATGAAACAATTCAAGTCTACAATGTACACAAGAGACATTTTAAAATAATGTGATTTTATAGGTTAAAATTAAAATGATTGGCAGATACATACTAGGTAAATAGAAACAAAAATTAGGTCTCAAAATCTGAATATTCAACTCAGTGTAATTCAAGCCTTTGAAACATTAAATGAGACAAAGAAGAACAGTTTATAATTCTAAGTAATATAATTAACAAGAAAGATTTGTGTGTGTGTGTGTGTGTATGTGTGCGTGTATGCATTTTGCTGAAAACATTTTTTTTAATCTTATTCTTTAATAATACCTAGCTGAGTATAGAATTTTAGGAAGCTAGTTATTTTGCCTACACTATTTTGAGGGTTTATTTTCTATTCTCAATAACTAATCGCTGACATTGTTAGTACTACTGAGATAGCTGTTATCAGTTTATCATTTCTTTGTAGACAAACTGAATTTTTTACAGTTGCTTTTCAGGTTTTCCGTTTGTTTTCAGTATCCTGTATCGTGTTGCATGTGGATTTTATTTCAGTTTTCCTGCTGAGATTAAATAGTGTGCTCCTTCCTAATAATTCTTTATTCCATCAATTATGGAAGAAAAGTCAATTATTATTCCTATTCTCTGTTTCTGGGATTTCATGAGAAATCTGTTTATTTTCTCATACTTTCCTCCACATCTCTTAATCTCTTAGTTTACATTTCTTTTTTTTTCTTTCGTTACATATTCTTGGTAACTGAATCATCGATAGCTTCCAGTTCAATATAGGTTATTCATCTATGATTTTTTTTCTTTCTAATTTTGTGGGTACATAATAGGTATATATATTTATGGGGTACATGAGTTATTTTGATACAGACATCCAATGTGTAACAATCACACCATGGAGAATGGGATATCCATCCCTTCAAGCAGGTATCCTTTATGTTACAAACAATCCAATTATTCTCTTTTAGATATTTTAAAATGTATAATTAAATTATCATTGACTATAGTCACTGTGATGTGCAATCAAATACTAAGTCTTATTCATTCTTTCTAATTATTTTTTTGTACCCGTTAACCATTCCCACCTCCCCCATGCTACTCACCACCCCTCCCAACTTCTGGGAACCACCCTTCTATTCTACCTGTATGAATTCAATTATTTTAATTTTGAAATCCCACAAATAAGTAAGAACATGCAATATTTGTCTTTCTGTGCCTGGATTATGTCACTTAACATAATGGCCTCTGATTCTATTCATGTTGTTGCAAATGACCGTATTTCATTCTTTTTTAAGGGTAAATAGTACTCCTTGGTGTATATATATCACATTTTCTTGATCCATTTATCTGTGGATGAACATATAGGTGGCTACCAAATATTGGGCATTGTGGCCAGTGCTGCAACAAACATGGGAGTGCAGATATCTCTTCTATATACTAATTTCCTTTCTTTTATGGTATACCTAGCAGTGGGATTGCTGGATCATATGGTAGCTCTATTTTTAATTTTTGGAGAAGACTCAAAACTGATCTCCATAGTGGTTGTACTCATTTGTATTCCCACCAACAGTGTATGAGTGTTCCCTTTTCTCCACATCCTAGCCAGCATGGTGATTGCCTGTCTGTCTTTCGGATATAAGCCATTATAACTGAGTTGAAATGATATCTCATTGTAGTTCTGATTTGCATTGCTCTGATGATCAGTGATGTTGATCACCTTTTCACATGCCTATTTGCCATTGGTATGTTTTTTCTTGAGAAATGTCTTCTCTAATATTTTGCCCAGTTTTTTATTGTATTATTAATTTTTTTTCCTATAGAGTTTTTTGAGTTCCTTATGTATTCTGGCAATTAATCCCTTCTCAAATGAGTACTTTTCAAATATTTTCTTCTACTATGTGGGTCGTTTCTTCCCTTTGTTTACTGTGTTCTTTGCTGTGCAGAAGCTTTTTAACTTGATGTGATCCCATCTATCCATATTTGCTTTGGTTTCCTGTGCTTGTGGGGTATTGCTCAAGCAATTTTTGCCCAGACCAATGTCCTGGAGAGTTTCCATGATGTTTTCTTGTAGTCATTTCATAATTTGAGTTCTCATATTTAAGTATTCAATGTATTTTGATTTGATTTTTGGGCAGGGTGAGAGATAGGGGTCTAGTTTCATTCTTGTGCACATGGATACCCAGTCTTCTCAGCACAAATTATTGAAGAGACTGTCTTTTCCCTAGTGTATATTCTTGGGATCTCTGTTGAAAATGAGTTCACATTAGGTGTGTGGAATTGGATTTGTTTCTGGGTTCTCTATTCTTTTCCATTGGTCTACATGTCCGGATTTTTTGTTTGTTTGTTTGTTGTCAGTACCATGCTGTTTTGATGACCTTAGCTCTGTAGTTTAATTTGAAGTCAGGTAATATGTTTTCTCTGTGTTTGCTCTTTTTGGTTAAGATAGCTTTGGCTATTCTGGGTCTTCTGTAGTTCCATATAAATTTTAATTTTTTTTTTATTTCTGTGAAGAATGTCATTGGTATTTTGATAGGGAATACATTGAATATGTAGATTACTCTGGGTAGTGTGGACATTTTAACAATATTTATTCTTCCAGTTCATGAACATGAAATATAGTTTTATTTTTTGGCATCCTCTTCAATTTCTCTCATCGGTATTCTATAGTTTTCATTATAGAGATATTTCACTTATTTAAGTTAATTTCTAGGTATTGAATTTTATTTGGGGCTATGTTAAATGCAATTACTTTTTAAATTCTTTTTCAGATTGTTCACTGTTGGCATATAGAAATGCTATTGATTTTGTATGTTGATTTCGTATCCTGCAACTTTACTGAATTTGTCAGTTCTAATGGATTTTTGGTAACATCTTTAGGATTTGACAAATATAAAATTGTGTCATTTACAAACAGAATTATTTGGCTTCTTCCTTTCCTGTTTGGATGCTATTATTTCTTTCTCTTTTCTGATTGCTCTAGCTAGGACTTCCAGTACTATGGAGAATATTAAGGGTAAAAGTGGGCATCCTTGTCACATTCTACATCTTAGAGAAAAGGCATTCAGCTTTTCCCCATTCAGTATGATACTAGCTGTGGGTCTGTTGTATATGGCTTTTAAAACATTGAAATATGTTCCCTCTATATCCAGTTTTTTGCGGGTTTTTACCATGAAGAAACGTTGAATTTTATCAAATGCGTTTTCAGTATGAATTGCAATGATTGTATGGTTTTTATTCTTCATTTTGTTTATATGATGTGTTGCATTGATTAATTTGCATGTTGAACCACCCTTGCATCCCAGGGATTAATTACACTTGCTTATAATGAATGATTGAATGATTGTTTTAATGTATTGTTGAATATTGGTTTATTCGTATTTTATTCCTTATATTCAGATTTTTAACTGGTTTGCTAGTATTTTATTGAAATTTTTTACATCAATATTGCCCATATATTGGCATGTAGTTTTCTTTTTTTGATGTGTCTTTGTCTGGTTTTGGTATCAGGGTAATACTGGCTTCATAGAATGAGTTGGGATATATTCCCTCCTCCTCTATTTTTTGGAAGACTTTGAGTAGAAATGGTGTTAGTTCTTTTTTAAATGTTTAGTAGCATTCAACAGTGAAGATATTGGGTTTCAGTCTTTTTTACTGGAAGAGTGCTCATTAAGGCTTCAATCTTGTTACTTGTTATTGGTCTGTTGAGGTTTTGAATTTCTTTATGGTTCAATCTTGGTAGGTTTTATGTGTCTAGGGATTTGTTTCTTTCTTCTAGATTTTCCATTTTATTGGCATATAGTTGCTCATAGTAGCCACTAATGATCCTTTAAATTTCTGCAATATTAGATGTAATGCCTCCAAAAGGCAGAGATGGAAAACCATCTCTGAATTCATTTATTTTAGTATTCTCTCTTTTCTTTTGTATTGTTTTCTTCAAGTATAATTCACTAATTTTTTCTCTGACCTTTATTATTTATTTTCTTTTACTAACTTGGGGTTTGCTTTTGCTTTTTACATCTTTAAGATGAGTCTTAGGGTTATTTATTTGAAGGATTTCTTCTTTTTTGATGTATGCATTTATAGCTGTAAACTTCCCTCTTAGTACTGCTTTTGCTATCTCGCATATGTTTTGGTATGTTGTGTTTCTATTATCATATTTCAAGAAATTTTTCAGTTTCCTTCTAAATTATTCATTGACCCACTGGTAATTCAGGAGCACATTGTTTAATTTCCATATATTTGTATAGTTTCCAAAATTCCTATTGTTGTTGAATTCCAGTTTTATTCCATTGTGCACAGAGAAGATGCTTGATATAATTTTGATTTTGTCAATGTTTTAAGACTTGGTTTGTGACCTACCTTATCATCTATCCTTGAGAATGATGCATGTGCCAAGGAAAATAATGTGTACTCTGCAGGTGCTGGATGAAATGCCCTATAAATATTTATTATAAATATATGGAATATAGTGCAGATTAAATTCCATATTTATTTGTTGATTTTTCTGTGTGGAATATCTTTTCAATCCTGTGTATGGGGTGTTGAAATCTCCAGCTATTATTATATTGGTGTCTCTTTCTTTAGCTCCAAGAATATTTGCTTTACATAACTGGGTGGTCCAGTGTTGGGAGCATATATATTTAAAATTGTTATATCCTTGTATTGAATGGAAAACTGTATTTACATATAATGACCTTCTATATCTCTTCTTATGGTTTCTGTCTTGAAATCTATTTTGACTGACATAAGTACAGCTAATCCTACTCTTTTTTAGTTTCCATTGGTATGGAATATCTTTTTCTAACCCTTTATTTTCTGTCTATGTATGTCTTTTTAGGTGATCTGCTTGTTGTAGGCAACAAATCAGTGGGTCTTGTCTTGTCTTTTTTTTTTTTTTCGTTCCATTCAGCTAATCTATGTCTTTTGACTGGAAAATTCAGTCTTTTACATTCAGTGTTATTATTGATAAGTAAGGACTTATTCCTGCCATTTTCTTATTTGTTTTCTGGCTGCTTTGTGGTCTTCTCTCTTTTCTTTCTTTCCTTCCTGTCTTTTTTTAGAGAAGGTGATTTTCTCTGGTGATAGGACTTTATTTCTTGCTTTTTATTTTTGTGTATCTCTTATATGTTTTTGGTTTGAGGTTACCATAAGGCTTGCAAATACTATCTTACAGCCCATTATATTAGCCTAATAACAAGCTAACACTGCATAATCAAACAAACAAACAAGCAAAAAGAAATGTGCTGGCCAGGCACAGCGGCTCATGCCTATAATCCCAGCACTTTGGGAGGCCAAGGTGGGTGGATCATGAGGTCAGAAGATCAAGACCATCCTGGCTAACACGGTGAAACCCAGTCTCTACCAAAATTACAAAAAATTAGCTGGGCTTGGTGGTGGGCACCTGTAGTCCCAGCTACTTGGGAGGCTGAGGCAGGAGAATGGTGTGAACCCAGGAGGCAGAGCTAACAGTGAGCCGAGATTGCTCCACTGCACTCCAGCCTGGGTGACACAGCGAGACTCCGTCTCAAAAAAAAAAAAAAAGAAAAAAAAGAAAGAAAGAAAGAAAGAAAGAGAAAAGAAAGAAATGTGCTAAACACTCTACACCTTGAATCTGTCTCTCTGCTTTCTAACTTTTTTAAATTTTTATTTATATCTTATTGTACTGTTTATGTCTTGAAAAGTTGTTGTAGTTATTATTTTTAATTGGTTCATTGTTTTATCTTTCTCCTTCAGAGTACTTTACACACCACAGTTACAGGATCATAATAGTCTGTGTTTTTCTGTCTGCTTACAACTACCAGTGATTTTTATATCTTGAGATGATTTTGTATGGCTCACTAACATCCTTTTCTTTCCTGTTGAAATACTTCCTGTAGCGTTTCTTGTAGGACAGGTCTAGTGTTGATGAAAACTTTCAGCTTTTGTTTGTGTGGGAAAATCTTTATTTCTTCTTCATGTTTGAAAGATATTTTCACTGGACATACCATGTTAGAGTAAAAGGATTTTTTCATCACTTTAGGTGTATCATGCCTCTCTATCCTGGGCTATAAGGTTTCCTCTAAAAAGTCTGTTGTCAGATATATTGTAGCTCCATTTTATGTTATTGGTTCCTTTTCTTTTGCTCTTTTTAGGATCCTTTCTTTATCTCTGATCTTTGAGAGTTTGATTATTCAATGCCTTGAGATAGTCTTGCTTGGATTAAATCTGCTGGGTGTTCTATAATCTTCTTGTGCTTGGATATTGATATCTTTCTCTAGGCTTGGAAAGTTCTCTGTTATGCTTTTGAATAAAGTTTCTACCATTACCTATTTTTCTACCTCCTCTTTAAGGCCAATAACTCTTTGATTTGCCCTTTTGAGGCTATTTTCCTCACTAGGTGTGGTGGCTCATGCCTGTAATCCCAGCACTTGGGGAGGCTGAGGCAGACGGATCACAAGGTCAGGAGATGGAGACCATCCTGGCCAACATGATGAAACTCCATCTCCACGAAAAATACAAAAATTAGCTGGGCATGATGGTGCATGACTGTAATCCCAGCTACTCTGGAGGCTGAGGGAGCAGAATCACTTGAACCCAGGAGGCGGAGGTTGCAGTGAGCTGAGATCATGCCATTGCACTCCAGCCTGGTGACAGAGCGAGACTCTATCTCAAAAAATAAAAAAATAAGGTCTCTCTCTCTCTCTCTGGTCTGAGCCACCTGGAGTTGGGAGTGGAGTGACAAACACCCCTGTGGCCACCATTGCTAGGACTGTGCTAGATCAGACATGAAGCCAGCACATCACTGAGTCATGCTCGTGGCTTACTCTAACCACTCCCTGGCTACTGGCTATACTCTATCAAGGCCCTGAGACTCTACAATCAGCAGGTGGCAAAGTCCTGCAGGCCTGTGTCCTTCCCTTCAGGGTGGTGAGGTCCCCCAGGTCCTGTGTGCGTCCTAAGGTACCTTGTGGGAGTCAGAGACGAGAGTCAAAAATCTTAGAAGTCTACCTGATGTTTTATTATACTGTGCCTGAGCTGGCACTCAAATAATGAGATACAGTCCTTCCTACTCTTCCCTCAAAGGCAGAGAAGACTCACCCTGTAGCCATAGCCATCGCAGGTCATGGAGAGTAACACCAGCCTACCTCTGATGTTCCTTAATGCTCAAGGGCTCTTCATTCAGCCCTGTGTTGAATCCTGCCCATCCTAGGATTTGTCCTTCAAGGAAATCGTCCCCATTCTGGACCAGGGCAAGTCCAGAAATGCTATCTAAGATCCAAGACCTGGAAGTGGAGACATCAAGAGCCTGCTAGGTGCTGTATTCCCCTAAGGCTGAGCTGGTACCTAAGGTGCAAGACAAAGTCCGTTGCAATTTTTCCTCTACTCTTTTCAAGCAGAAGGAGTCTCACCTTGTAGCTACCACAGTTGAAAATGTGTTTAACCTTTGAAAATGTATGAAACCTGAAGCCAGCAAGTCTCATTGTCTCACCCAAGGCCCTCATCATAGTGCCTGGGTATCACTGCTGGTTATTTAGGGCCCAAGGGCTCTTTACATAGCAGGTGATGTTTCCAGGACTGTTTATTCCCCTTCAAGGCATCATGTTCCCTTCTGGTCCACAGTATGTCTAGAAATGTCATCTGGAAACTAGGACCTGAAAACGGGGCCTCGTGACTCTGTTCTGTGCCCTAGCCTGCTGAGCCTAAGCTAGTATCCAAGACGCAAAACAAATTACTTGTCACTCTTCCCTCTCCTCTCAAGCAGGGGAAACGGTCTCTTGGAACCAGGATCTGTGCAGCCTGTGGTTAGGGGTGGTGTGATGCCAGCATTCCCTTAATTTCTCTGCTGGTGTCCCAGTAGATCATATGCCACTCAATTCCACTGGCCCTGGGACGAGTTCAGCACTAGAATTCACCTAAGTGTTGCGGTCTTTGTGGCCTCAGCTCTCTATCAAGTTTATTCAAAGCCCCAAGAGCACTTTAGCTCACGGTGACAAGCCTTTCAGGAACTCAAGTTCTGATCGCTGGAATCAGAGATTCTTTTCTGGCTAGGGCAGGTTTAAATACTCCTTCCGTGGGCGGATGTCAGCTGAGTTTGACTCAGTTTAACTGAGGGCAGCACTGAGATCAGTGTCTCACAATTGCTGCACTCTTCCTCTCCCTGAAGCACAGAAAGGATCTCTACACTCCTCTGCCACTGCTGAGAGATGGAAGAGGGAGGGTGTCAGCAGTTCAAGACTGTTTTTTTCTACTACTTATCCATCTATGTTTGATAAGTTTTTAATCTTAATGTATTACTTTTCATTAGTAAAAGATTACTTTGGTTGTTTTTCCTACCTGCCTGTTTCTCTTTGGAGAGAATCTTTATTATGGTAAGAACACAAATTCTGCAGCCAATTTGCTTGCTATGCAATATGTTCCCACCATGTATTAACTATAAGAACTCAGGCAATTCACCTTTCGTCTTGAGGCCTCCATTCTCTCATCCATAAATGTAGGATGCAAGTGGTTTTCTATCATAGCTAATCTCTTCACTTACTCACTGTACCCCACTTGTCTAACTCTTTCATCACTTATTTTACAAATTTCCTAATTAAATTACCTCTATTTTTAATAGTGATTTCTGTTTTCTTGAATGAACTCAGTTTCTTACTTCTGTTTCCCCTTCCCTGATTTATTGAAGTATAATTGACAAATACAGATTGTGTATATTCAAGCGTTACAGCATGATGACTTGAATATATCTGTATCTCTCTATATCTATTCAATTATTCTATATATATACATATATAAATGTATATGTAAATACACACATTTTGTGATGATTACCAAAATCAAGTTAGCACCTTCATCACAGACCATAGTTAACTCTGTGTGTGTGTGTGTGTGTGTGTGTGTGTGTGTGTGTGATGAGGACTCAAAATCTGCCTTCTTCTTGTAACCAATCTCAGATTCAGCTGCTTACGTCCCAAAAGCAAAATTTGAGAGGCAAGCATTGGTGGATAGGAAAAACTGTAGTTTATTCAGGAGCCGGCAGCCCAAGGAGCTGGTGGACTTGTTTTGCAAAGATATTTCAATTTTCTCACACTTGCAGAAGGGGATTTAAAGGGGAAGAGGCTTGGTAAACTGTGCAGGAGTTAGCTATGCAGTTCCACATGTCTGGCTGTGATTATTATCTTGAGTAATGGGCCATTTAGATGTCTAGCTGATGTCATCTAAACTGAAACAAGATTGAAGACTAACAGTTCAGCATTTTTTTTTTTTTTTTCTGGGGAGAATGTTTCACTGTCTTCGTTTTATCTCACAATTAGTTCCTGGAATTCTTAAGCAAGCACACAGTAAGGCACTGTAAAAGAAAGCATGACAATTTGCTTTCAAATTGGAGTGAGTGCTTCAGTTACATTATCACATTTCAAGTAAACAATACAGTACAATTAATTATAGTCACCATGCTCTGCATTAAATCCCCAGATCTCATTCTCTTACAATGGAAAGTTTGTACTCGTTGACTAACATCTCCCTGTTTCTCCATCTCCAGACCCTGGCAACCACGATTCTACTCCTTGCTTCTTAGTTCAAAGTTTTTGGATTCCACACACAAGTGAGATAACATAGTATCTGTCTCTCTGTGATTGCCTTACTCTATTAGTATAGTATTGTCCAGGTTCATTGATGTTGTCACAATTTGCAGAATTTCTTTTCATTGGTTGAATAATATCCATCTGTGTATCTACCTGTCTATCTATATCTCTATCTAATATTTTCTTTATTAATTCACCTATTGAGAGACACATTGTTTACATTTTATATTTTAGTTATTGTGAATAATGCTGCAATGAACATTAGAATACAGATATCTCTTCCGGATACTGATCTCATTTCCTTTGGAAATATACCTAGATGTGGGATTGCTTGATTTCATGGTATGTCTATTTTTATTTTTTTGAGAAACCTCCATAGTATTTTCCATAATGGCTGTACTAATTTACATTCTAATTAACATTGTACAAGGGTTTCCTTTTCTCCACACCTTCACTATCACTTGTTCCCTCAGGATTTTGATAACTGCCATCCTAACAGGTATGATTTTGACTTGCATTTCCCTGATGACAAATAATGTTAAGTACCTTTTCACATACCTGTTGGCCATTGCATGTTTTATTTGGGAAAATTTCCATCTGAATCTTTTAACTCATTTTTATTTGTGTTATTTGGTGCTTTTTTTTGTATTTTTGGGGATTTCTTTTGCCATTTAGTTCCCTGTATATTTTAAATATTAACCCTTCATCAGATACAAGGTTTGCAACTATATTCTCCCATTTCATAGGATGTATTTTTGTTTTGTTGCGTGTTTCCTTTGTTATGCAGAGGTATTTAGTTTGACATAGTCCTACTTGTTTCTTTTTGCTTTTAGTGCTGTGTTTTTGATGTAACATCCAAAAAATCATTACCAAGACCAATGTTAAGGAGATTTTCCACCACATTTTCTTCTAGGAGGTTTATGGATTCAGCTCTTACATCTAAATTTTTAAATTATTTCAAGTTAACTTTTGTACATGTTGTAAGACAGCAGTCTAATTTCATTCTTTTGCATATAGATGTGTAATTTTTCCAGGACCATTTATTAAAGAGACTTTCCTTTCCCCCATTGTGTGTTCTTAGGCCTCTTGTCAAACATTATTTGACCATACATGTATAAGTTAATATCTGGGCTCTCTATGCTTTTCCATTGATGAATTTGCCTATTTGTATGCCAGTACCATTCTGTTTCCATTACTAGTACTTTGTAATGTATTTTGAAGGCAACTAGTGTAAGGCCTGCAGCTTTGTTCTTCTTTCTCAAGATTCCTTTAGCTATTATAACATCTTTTATGGTTCCACACAGATTTTAGGATTGTTTTATCTATTCCTGTGAAAAATGCCATTGGACTTTTGATAAGAATTGCATTTAATTTTTGGTGTTCTTCATTCATTTTTTTATGGGAGTGTATTTTTTTCATAATTTAAACAATTATAGTAAAATACACATAATATAAAATGTACTATTTTAAGTGTACAGTCCACTTCAGTAATATTAAATACACTCATAATGTTTTACAACCATAACCACCATCCATATCTACAACCTCTTTTCTCTATGAAAACAGAAACACTATAACCATTAAAAAATAACCCCCCTTTGCCCTCTTCCTCCAGCTGCTGACAGCCACCATTCTACTTTCTGTCTCTGTGATTTTGACTACTATAAGTATCTCATATAATTTGAATCATGTTGTATTTTACTGACTGGCTTGTTTCACTAAATATAGTGCTCTCAAGGTTCATCCATGTTGTAGCATGTGTAAGAATTTCCTTTTTAAGGCTGAATAATGCCTATTTATTTTAGTACAAGAGATTTATGTTTCTTTCCTATAAATTCAATTTTGTATTGTTTACAATATTGTTATATTCTATTATTTATTGATTTCTGTAATAATAAAGTTTTCTGGTTGTCTTTGTTGCACATTATGCCAGACTTGTGTATTTATAACATATATGTACCAAAAGGATATATTGTAGTGTTAACACCAGTCCATTAGGCACATGGAAATAAAAAAGAAACTGTTATGCATAATAATATTTTATCTTCTCAAGATTAATGAATTGCTTTTGTAGGGCTTAAGTAGTTTAGATGCCTAAAGGGAATTGTTCGGAAACTAACTGATTGACTGGTAAAGGTGGAGGGATCGTTATTAACCTGGGACACTATCATAAAGAAATGCCTCAGAGTTAATTTCCATTTAACTGGAGTAGGAAAAAAAATGTTGGCTAACCTGTAGATTTTTTATAATTGTCCATTGTAACCATTGTTGACCATCAGGAACTATTAAATATGATGTATATTGTGTATCATACTATATTAGTCCATTTTCACACTGCTATAAAGAAATACCTGAAACTGGGTAATTTGTAAATAAAAGAGGTTTAATTGGCTCACAGCTTTGCAGGCTGCACAGGAAGCATGGCTGAGGGGTGGGGGGTCTCAGGGAGCTTTTACTCATGGCAGAAGGCAAAATTGGAGCAGGATCTTTATATGGTCGGAGCAGGAAGAAGGGGTAGTGGTAAGTGCTACACACTTTTAAACAACCAGATCTTATGAGGTCCATTTCAAGTTAACTTTTATAGATGTTTTAAGACAACAGTCTAATTTCATTATTTTGCATATAGATGTCCAGTGTTCCCAGTACTATTTAGTAAAGAGACTTTCCTTTCCCCCATGTTAAAAACAAGGGTTTCCTTTTCTCCACACCCTCACCATCATTTGTTCCCTCAGGTTTTTGATAACGGCCATCCTAACAGGTATGATTTTGATTTGCATTCTCCTGATGACAAATATTGTTAAGCACCTTTTCACATACCTGTTGGCCATTGCATATTTTATTTGGGAAAATTTCTATTTGAATCCTTTACTCATTTTTAATTGGGTTATTTGGTGCTTTTCTTGTATTTTGGGGGATTTCTTTTGCCACTTAATTGCCTATATATTTTAAATATTAACCTTTCCTCAAATATGAGGTTTGGAACTATTTTCTCCCAGATACCCTAAATTATTACTGTCAGGTTCAAAGTTCCACAGATTCGTAAGGAAGGGACACAATGCCTCCAAGCTCTTTGCTAAAGCAAAGCAAAAGTGACCTTTGCTACCATTCCTAATAAGTTCCTTATTTCCATCTGATACCTCCTCAGTCTGGACCTCATTGTTCATACCACTATCGGCACTTTGCTCACAACAATTTAACAAGTCTCTAGCAAGTTCAAAATTTTCCCTCAACTTTCTGTCTTTTTCTGAGTGCTCCATGCTCTTCTAACTTCTGCCCATTACCTAATTCCAAAGTTGCTTCCACATTTTTGGATATCTTTATAGCAATGCCCCACTCATCGGTATCAACTTGCTGTATTAGGCCTTTCTTGTACTTCTATAATACCTGAAACTGGGTAATTTATAAAGGAAATAAGTTTAATTGGCTCACAGTTCCACAGGCTGTACAGGAAGCATGGCTGGGCAGACGTTAGGGAGCTTTTACTCATGGCAGAATGCAAAGTCTGAGTAAGCATCTTCACATACCTGGAGCAGGAGGAAGATAGAGAGTCAGAGGCGCTACACACTTTTAAACAACCAGATCTCGTGAGAACTCTATCATAATAACAGCACTAGGGAGATGGTGTTAAACCATTAGAAACCACCCCCATGATCCAATCACCTCACACCAGGCCCCACCTCCAGAATTGGGGATTACATTTCAACATGAGACTTGGGTGGGAACACAGATTCAAACCATATCACATGGATATTCATAGGTATTTCAGACCACACTTTCAGTGCAGAAATCATCTTATAACAAATATTTACTGAGCAAATACTTTGTGTCAGATATTGTTTTAGATTGTAATGATACATTGGCAAATAATATGGACAAAAATCACTACCATTTTGAACTTACATATTAGAGAAAGAAAAAGAGTAGGGTGAGAGATATTGGGAGTGTAGAGAAGAGGGGGTATAAAGTGGGGGGACTACAGTGTAGGCATCACTGAGGAGGTTGCTCTTAAGTAAAACTTGAAGGTGTGAACTGTGGAAAAGAACCTCTATGCATAGCAAAAAAATAAGTCAAAAACCTAAAGGTGAGAAAATACCTGGCTTGTTCAGAAATGGCAATACTGAGTTCAATCCTTAGGTATTTGAATGAATCTCCTCATACAATACATGAAAAATAAAGACTGTAGATTTGGTCATGCAGGCAATTTGTTCACATTTATCTTGTTAATAATTACTGAAACGAAGTGGGGAGAGTGGGCTGAGGGTATGACAGTTATGTTTTTTTTTTTTTTTTTTGAGAGAGTCTCACTCTGTCGCCCAGCCTGGAGTGCAGTGGCCAGATCTCAGCTCACTGCAAGCTCCACCTGCTGGGTTTACGCCATTCTCCTGCCTCAGCCTCCCGAGTAGCTGGGACTACAGGCGCCCGCCACCTCGCCTGGCTAGTTTTTTGTATTTTTTATTAGAGACGGGGTTTCACCGTGTTAGCCAGGATGGTCTCGATCTCCTGACCTCGTGATCCGCCCGTCTAGGCCTCCCACAGTGCTGGGATTACAGGCTTGAGCCACCGCGCCCGGCCGACAGTTATGTTCTTATATGAATCTTGTTAGAATAATTGGATATGGAGAATTCAAGATAAAAAATAATAGTGATTGCACAACAGAGAAATTAGCAAACAAATGAATTAAAATTTAAAAGTTTCACTTCATTATAATTATTTTTGATGGAGAAAAATGCAAGATGCAGGTTTTCATTCTTTGATCAAAGACTTAGTCAAGATAGTAATCCACAAAAAAAGAGATTGTCAGGAATTCTCATAAATGAAAGTTACCATATATGTGCATTATCTTTCCAAATATCGTAATTTTAGTTTTTCTTTCTATTAGTAGGAATACATAGAAAAGAGATATTTAAAGGTTACTAGCATTTGCAGGAATTCTAAATTTCATGGACAAATGTGTATTTGACTGGGATTGAGGTTGGAAAATAACTAGGATGCATTTTTAAAGTGTTATTTCTTTACATGCCTAGATAGTGATACATTGAAGTTTTTAAAAGTTATTGGAATTTTCCAAGAAATTCTCAAATCATTTCCATAGGAAGAAATTGCTCAATGTGATTGTCTCTCATTATGTAAATTGTACTCATTGGGAATTTCACACACACACATTTTTCTCTTTAGATAGAGCTGTTGAATTTCTTAGGCAGCAAAGACATGCTGAATTAGCCAGAATAAAGGAGATTTGGAGGATGTACCATACATACAAATCAATATTAAGTTAAAATTAACAAAATCAGTTTGAAAGTTCAATGAAGTGAAATCATTTGTAATTATCAAATAAAACCTAAAGCACTTTAATGTTTCATTGGGTCCTATATGATGATTTACTTTTCTATAGATTAACATTGTATCTTGCAATTAAATTCATATGGCTACTCAGGTTCTCAGCTCATTCTCTGGGGTATCAGTCAATATATCTAGTTCAATGTTGATTTCATTTCTTGTTAATTGAAGGATTTTTCTGATCCTGATAGTTTCTCTCATCCTTAAAATTCAGTTTAAATAATTTTGCAGTTATATAATTTTGATCGCCTACATAAATCAACAGAACTTTAAATATTATTCAAAGTAATAATAATAAATTGGTGGTATCAATCAGAATATATACTCTAAGGAAGCCAGTGAGGAATTTAAACATAATCATAGTTCAAATCTTATGACTATTGAATAGTATTTATTAAAAAAAAAAATAAAATCTGACAAAATACAGTTTTAGCTATGATTTGCACAACTTACATTGGAATTAAAGTTTCCTGTTTCGTTAAAACTGTATTAAAAAGCAAGCCATTAAATAATCAAAATTATCATGATATGGAAATAGGTTGATGCTTTGAGAATTATAGTAGCAAAAGTAACAGTGTTTTTGTATATATTACTAATGTAAGCAAAAATTTAATAAGGGACCTTGGGCTGATGAGCTAATTAATGTAATGTGGCCACGTTGCAGATACACAATCTATTTCAATCTATAAATTTAACCTAATTGGAGAAACTAGAGATATATTTACCTTGGTGAGGTCACAATATAGACTCTGTCAATACTGAAATCAATCCTGATTTTTTACTGACTGATTAAATAACAAGCTAGTAACAAAATCTGTACCATGCTTAAATTATCTTTTTGAGAAGTTAACTGATCTCTGGGAAAGCAGGTATTGGGGTAACCTTAGAAGGCATACCCTTCCAGGATAGTCACATGACTGTCAAGGTCAGAGCTGTGGGGTAGGCTGAACATGCATGGCCTATAAGAGTACACTTGTCATTTACAAGGATTTAATGTTCAAGCTTATACTAATCAATAATCAACACGGCACGTGTATACATATGTAACAAACCTGCACGTTGTGCACATGTACCCTAGAAGTTAAAGTATAATAATAATAAAAAAGAATGAAAACATTCAAAGTGGAGTGCATATTATTGTTTGAGATATCTTCAGTAATTACATAGTGTTGAATTTTTGATGGTAGAAATTTTCACTATTTCAGGTAAATTTGTAAATTGTCTTTTATCTGATTGGATATAATGTGAATAATCAGGTGGAATGTACGTGGATTTTAAAGACAGGTGGACTTGGTTGAATTCCTAACACAGTTCTTTCATTTGTTAGCCATGGAACCTTGAGTGAACTTAAGCTGCTGAGTTTCAGGTTTCCTATCTGTGCAATTAGAATAATAAGAATACCTACCTCAGTTTAAAGGACATACTGCACTTAAAGTGTTTAATGGAAAGCTAGCATCTGTAAGGTACTCAAAAATGTTAGTACTCTCATTGAGTTTACTGGAATGTTTTTGCCATTAGGCAACTTGACTGCCCCCTTTACATTCTTCTCTGCATCACTCGGGAACTGCCTTTCCTAGGATCCACTGCCTGCATGATTTTTCATTGCTGTCTTTCTCTGAGCCATTCACGTGAGACTTGGAAGTTGGATAAGAAAGAGAAGGGCCTTATTCTCAGGTGGCATCTTTGGGCAGAGGCTTGGATATCGGCCGCCTGCAGATCATTTTCTTGAGGGTTGAAGGCAGCTGAAGGTACTAGTGGCAAGCTTTCTGTGATCCCTGTTCTTCCAAAGTTCCTGACAATTAGCCATGGCTCTCAATGACATCCCCCTTCAGGCTTCCAGTAATTATATGAGCTTATAATTATCTGCATGAAAGCTCCTTTTTCTCAGAATACCTAGGGTGTCAACTGTTTTCATAACTCTGTCAGATACTTTGAAGATACTGTTGTCCTTCTAAGTTGTCACTCCTGATCAATAGTTTATCTCTCTGTTGCATTCGATGTTGATATGTGGCTTCCTTAACATTTCTTTCACTTGCTCTTAGCCAATTCTTAGAATGATCTTATGTGGGCTCCATTTTCTTCAACATCTTCTTAATACTGGTGCATCTGAGAGTTCCATTTATGGTCTTCTTTTGCTATACACATTATCCATATATTGATACCTACTTCCTCTTTATCTCAAGAATGTATATCTCTAGACTCAAAACTTTGAATAAATGAATACTGAAGTAAAATAGAAAGACAAATGTGGAAAGAAAAAGTATACCCTTAATATACATGATATTTTAATGGAGCATATTTATTCCACCTACAGAATGGTGGAAAAAGGAGGTAGCACAGAGGCACCATGCTTAGAGAAAACATCAAACTTACAATATCATTCTAAACATATTTAGGATGTACAATTTACTCCAAGTATTTCTAATGATGAGGAATGTAATAGAGGAGATGTTGCTTTTAGTAAACTAGGAAGAAATTTAAACTTTAAGAAATCCTGGAAGAATATATTGTAACTTGATGCTCTTTTTGAAGATTAATAAAATATAATAATGACAAGTGAGGGTGAGCAAAATAGGCATGAGAGAAAAGTAACATTTATTATACTGGACAAATTAGAACTCTTTTCAAAAATGATCTATGATCAAATCAGAAAGAGGTTTTCAAGCTGGGATATGAGAAAATCTAGGGTTCCTAGTATATGCCCCAGTGAGATAGGCAGAGTTCTATAATGCCTGCCAAGATTTTCATCCCTCCATGTAATGTCCTGCATAATCCTTAAAACTGTCTATGGTGAGATGCCTTTCCTCTTATTTAGGTTATGTTATATGGAACAGTAAATTTTAAGAATGTGGGGTTATTTAGAAAGACCGACTTAATCACTTGAGCCCTTTAAATCTGCGTCTTAGAAATCACAGAGCGAGAGATGTCAGAGCGACCCCTCTTGCTCTCCTGGAATAAAGCACAGTATTATTGTTAACTCTCAACTCTATACGTTGAGAGTAGCCTCTGGCTGACAGCCAGCAAGAATATAGGGATATAAGTCTTATAGTCATAAGGAACTCAATTTTTCCAGTGAGCTGAATAAGCTTGGAAGTGGATTCTCCTCTAGAGCATCCAGAAAGTAAAACAACCCTGCTGGTATCTTGATTTCAGCCATGTAAAACCTGAGCAGAGAACACAGAGACACTGTGCTTAGAGTTCTGGCACACAGAACTGTTAACTGTGTTAACTGTGTTAACAGTTTGAAACCACCAGGTTTGTGGCAATTACATATACATCAATTTATAATTAATACATCTAGGAACCTCTGTATTGGCAGGATCAGCGATCTAGACACTCAGGATACTTCAACTCCAGCAGTTCCATTTCCGTATTTTATGTTATGCATTATAATTGATTAAAGTAGTACATTATTGTGGCACTCCTATATATCACATTTATTTTTCAAGAAAGTTTCCTCAGTAATGTAGGCAGAAACAGCTTGAAGCCCTGATTCTTTTCTTATATAAAGCCCTGAACCATTTGCAGAACTTTTGCTGGAGAAAAGGGAGGACACCAGAGAATGATACTGAAAATACCATGGATGAAAGGACAGATTCTCAAAAGTTGGGAAAAAGCACAACGATCTGTCCTGCTTGCAGTGAAACTTTGGTTCAGAATCCTAGAAGCACCCTAGATATATGGCAAGCTATAGTGAATAATGTCTGCATGGTGCACTTATGGAGGTTCACATTATTTCCACCAATATCTATGCTTTGACCATGGAGTCAAGTAGCATGGAAGTCAGGATGGAAGGGACCCTGTATACAGTATTAATGGAGGTTTTGGTGGTAACTGGTTAACACAGATGACATATGAACAATGGGACCCAACTGTTTCAAGCCACCACCTTGTTTTGCTTCTACATATGATTCTAGAAAAGGGGAGGGATAAGCTTCAGAATTACTCAGAAAACATTTGCCAACAATTGGAGTTATAGATGTTTTGATTTGGAAGGTGATTGGAAGACAGTAACGTGATATTTCCTACCTACCTGTGGTTTTACAGTGCATTTCATAGCTTACATCAAATTGGGATTTGATGTAAGATTTCACTTGAATAAAAGAAGTGTTGACAAGCTGCCACCGGACCCATCACCTGTTGCTGTAAATACAGTCATTTGTCACTTAGCAAACGGGATACGTTCTGAGAAATGTGAGGTTAGGCGAGTTTGCTGTTGTGCAAACATCATAGAGTATACTTACACACATCTACATGGTATAGCCTACTACACACTTAGGTTCGATGGTATAGCCTATTGCTTCTAGGCTATAAACCTGTACAGCATATCACTGCACTGAATATTGTAGGCCACTGTAACACAGTGATAACTATTTCTGTATGTAAACATTTATAAACACAAAAAGGTAAAGTAAAAATGCAGTATAATAGATAAAAATGGTACACCTGTAGAAGGTACTTACCATGAATGAAGCTTGCAGGACTAGAAGTTGCTCTGTGTGTGTGAGTCAGTGAATGGGTGGTGAGTGAATGTGAATGTGAAGGCCTAGGACATTCTACTACTATAGACTTTATGAACGCCATACACTTAAGCCACAGTACATTTACAAAAAAGTATTTTTGCTTCTACAATAATAAATCAACCTTAGATTACTGTAACTGTTTTACTTTATAAACTTGTTGACTCTTTTGCAATAACACTTAGCTAAAAACAGAAGCACATTTTACAGTTGTACAAAATACTGTCTTTCTTTATGTCCTTATTCTATATTCTCTTTTTTTAATTTTTACTTTTTAAACTTTTTTGTTAAAAACTAAAACATACGTATTAGCTTTGGCCTATGCCAGGTTAGGGTCATCTATATCACTATTTTCTACCTTTACATTTTGTCCCATTGGAAGGTCCACAGGAACAGTAACAGGCATGGAGCTGTCATCTCCTATGATAACAATGTCTTCTTCTGGAATACTTCCTGAAACTCTTCTTAAGGAGATGACATTCTTTTCAGAAATATATGTCCATGGTGGTTTGCTTGATTTATTTTACTTGTTTTCATAGAGTTGTTTGTAAGCAGATCATTCAGCACGAGCATTCCTCTTTATTAAATGAAAACCTTTCAGTGTGGGGGTCCATGTTTTTAAACTCTTCAAGGAGCTTGTTGAGGCCTGCAAAGTCTTTTGCCAAACCCTTTTCTATGAATTTTCTTGGGGGTTATTTTTCTTCTCCTGCAGTCTCCTTTTCTCTTGCCTCTTCTTCAACTATGCATTTCTTTTCCCATTCTACAACTCCTCATTACTCAATTTCTCAGGCACCATCTCTAGGCGCTACTCAATGTCTCATTCATCCACATCCAGGTTAAAGTTGTTTGTCTTCTCAACCACAGCCTTGTTAATTGTTACAACCTCCTCACCCTTGACATATTATTTGAAGTCATTAATGAACCTCTTGAGTGTCTTCTTCCAGGTGCCATTTCTACATTCCTTGGTGACATCTCTTCGATTCCAAGCAAAGTTTTTGATACATCTTTGATGCTATAATCCTTCTAGAATTGCATCCGTGTCTTCCTCAGTTGCAGCGATAGCGTGGGCATAGGTCCTTCTCTGGTAGTAGTCCTTTAAAAACTGCTGTAATTCCTTGATGCATTGGTTGGATCAAAGAGGTGTGTTTAGAGAGACAGTCACCACTTTGATGTTGGGATGAAGATGATCAATAAAAGGAAGATGTGCAGGAGCATGATCAACAAAAAGCAAAATCTTGAAAGGTATGTTATTCTCCTAACAGTACATTTTTCTCTGGCATAGCAACTCAGGAGGGCATCCTGGAAGAGGAGATGCATAATCAGTGACTTCTTATTGCTCCTGTAGTACACTGGCCATGTGTGCTTATTGGTATGCTTGAATGCCCTGGGTTTCTCACTGTGTCAGATCACAAAGGGTTGCATTTTGTAGCCTGCAAAATTGCCGCCAAGCAAGACTGTTATCCTGTCCTTAAAACCCTTGAAACTTGGCATTGACTTGGCCCCTTTATGACAGAAAGTCCTTTCAGGCATCCGTTTCCAGAATAGAGAGGTTTCATCTACATTGAAGATTTGCTCTAGCAACTATTTTTTATCCACAACTCATCTAGAGTTTCCAAAAAGTCTTCAGCTGCCTTCATTTCAGCACTCAAAGACTCACCAGTCACTTTTACATTATGTAATGGATGAAGATTCTTGAATTATTTAAACCACCCAGAAATACCAGTAAATTCAATATTGTAGTCAGATCCAGCCTTTTCTTTCAACATTATAAACAACTCTTTTGATTTAACTGTAGTCTTTATGGTGCTGAGAGAGCTATATTTCTGTGTCTGGTTTTCAATCCAGGTCAATAGAAGTTTCTTCATATCTGACATAGGCATTTCTCAAACTTGTTTGTCTCGTCACCTTCAATGAAGCAGATACTTTAACAATTTCTGTCACTTTGTTCTTGTTCTTCAAGGTTGTCGCTATGGTGGAATGGGACATTCCTGCCTGGCCAGCAATAACCATCACTGATTTTCTACCTTTGGAAATCCTTAATCACTTTACATTTTGTTTCCAGGTCAATCCATCAATGTGACCTCTTACCATATTAACTGTGGATTTTGAAAGCTTAGGAACCACGATAAACAAAACACTTGAGAATCAAGGACAAAAGAAAATGATGCAATCAAGAGACACAGTAAAGACAAGGCTGTTTGTGGCTGCTGCCGGTGTAACACGGCATACTATTTTACAGTAAATATTCTTTTATAGGTACAAGGAGTACACTCTAAAATAACAATAAATGTATAGTAAATACATAAACCAGTAACATAGTCATTCATTATCATTATCAAGTATTAGATACTGTACATAATTGCATGTGCTATACATTTATGCAACTGGCAGTGCAGGTTTATTTACACCAGTGAAGCAGCTTTGTTGTCTGGGGTAAATACTAAGGTTCTTGATCTCACAGCCAAGGAGATCGAGGTCGCGGACACACACACACACACACACACACACACGCTCATACACACACAGAGCAAGCTTGGAGCAGGAGTTTAATAGGCAAAAAGAAAACATCTTTCCGTCACAGAGGGGGTCCCTAGCCGGTTGTCAGGTGGTAGTAAAAATGTCAGGGTTTTTATAAATGGGCTAGAGAGGAGGGGGCTAGTGAGGAGGGGATGTCTTATCCGAGGGCCTGACAGTTTAGTTGATACCAGGTGTGCTATCTGTATAGGGAAGAGTGTTTTGTTTTAATCAGCTCTCACCCGGTTCCCTGACCACATAGGCAGACTCTTAGTCTGCGCTGCTCTGTTCTGCTTTGTGTTGCTTATCTGGGAGGGCGTTTCTGTGTCTGTTCCCAGACATCTTTTTGCAGTTACAGGCATCCCCCTGGCCCCCCGATGTCTACTTCTATCTTCTCCATCTTAGTGTGCCTAAAGGGAAAGAAACGTGCTTATTAAGGCCCACTGTTTTTACTGGGGCCCCTTGTATGAGCGTGAAGTTTGGTGGTTATACAGGAGACTTCCCCGCTCCTTCTGTGCTAGAGCGGTGGTTTATCTGTGATTTACAGCCTGATCTTTCAGGCTGCCTTTTGTTAGAAGACAATTGATTTCTTTGAACTGCATGAGGTTAGAAAGGGAACTATTTCTGAGCTGCTTTTTCTTAGAAGGAAAGTTTTCTGCTGGGGACTCGCTTTACTCTGTCTACCTAAATCATTTCTTTCTATTTCCTCTAACATTAGTATCACCAGAAACACATTAGTAATTCATTAAGGTACAATGTCACTAGGTGGTAGGAATTTTTTAGCTTCATTTCAATATTATGTGACCACCAATGTATATGTGATCTGTCATTGACAGAAATGTCATTATGTGGCACTCCAATGTAAAGTTTTATTGAGCACAGCCATGATCATTGGTTTACATATTGCCTATGGCTGTGTTCCTGCTACAATGGGTGTGCTGGTGGCAACAGATACTGTGTGATTAGCAAACCTGAAAATATTTAATGTTTACTCATTACTGGAAAAGTTTGCTGACCCCTGAAGTATAAGATTCTGTAGGTAAAATAAATTTGAGAGCTGCCGAAGTGAAGGAAACTCAATTATTGCAAACCTGTAACAAAGAACATACTCACCATTTTGGATGAACCCCAGGGAGACCAATATTTCCACGTATCTGTTACTGGAAGGTTTCGACCTTGAATTCATTTTACCCTTCTTCTAATTTTAAGAATAGCCATGGCTGGGCGCGGTGGCTCATGCCTGTAATCCCAGCACTTTGGGAGGCCAAGGAGGGCGGATCACAAGGGCAGGAGATCGAGACCACGGTGAAACCCCGTCTCTACTAAAAATACAAAAAGTTAGCTGGGCGCGGTGGCAGGCGCCTGTAGTCCCAGCTACTCAGGAGGCTGAGGCAGGAGAATGGTGTAAACCTGGGAGGCGGAGCTTGCAGTGAGCTGAGATCCGGCCACTGCACTCCAGCCTGGGCAACAGAGCCAGACTCTGTCTCAAAAAAAAAAAAAAAAAAGCCATTATGCCATCCAAATATTATCTTACTTGCATTTATCCACAAGTTGCTGATCTGGGAGGTGTATAATTAAAGCAGGATGGGAACTTTAGTGATAAAGTATGGATTTTTTATTGCTAGAAGGCAATACAAGCTGTTCTTTTTTTTGACAGACATTTTAAAAGGACTATGTACAAATGACTCATTTCTTGTCAAACTTGAGGAATTTGCTTAAAACTATCATTTTGAAATAAATACATATTTCATTCCAAAATGATAATTTCTGAAAAACATCATTTAACATTTTGCTTGTCATACATAAATGGGAAATCAGTCACAACAGGAATTAATTTGAGCATTTTTTTATTCTGAAAAAGTTTCTTCCAAATTTTTGTTTTCTCTTTTACTAAAGTTTTTACTTCAGTAAAATAAAACCTGTGCCTCTATTTGCTATTGTAGTTATGAATTCTTTCTCTTTTAGGAAAAAAAAAAACATCGTGTAAGCGAGTCCTACTGCCCTTTGAATGATAATGCTTGACTATAGTTAATCTTTTACCCTTTTGTGGATAAAACATTTCAAAATTATTTTTAGTTTATTAAGATTGTATACAATTCAATTTACTGTTCGTATACAGGTATCTATATGCCCCATTAAAAATGTATAAGATAGACCAAGTTAACTTTTACCGGTATGCTTACATTTTTAATTATGATCTATTAACAACCACACGAAATATTTTAAAGAAAAATATAAGCAATTGCTCTTCACCCAACACCTATCCAACTGAAAAAATAAAACATTACCAATGGAGTAGAAGAATCTCATGTAGCGTTTTCAAGTCATATTATTTTAAATATAGAACTTGCCACTCATGCATTTTAATAAATAATGTGTACTATTGTTTTCTTGCATACCTATGTTAGTTTCCATTGCTCTGCAACCTTTCCAAAATGTGGTATTGTAAAGACTACTTAAATTTGGCCAATAAAACATACATGAAATGGTCCATTGTTGGTTAGTTTATAATTCATTGATTACTAGTGTGATTGAGCAGTCTTTCTTTTCTTACCTTTTTTTTTTTTTTTTTGACACGGGCTCTCACTTTTGTTGCCCAGGCTGGAGTGCAATGGCATGATCTCTGCTCACCGTAACCTCTGCCTCAAGGGTTCAAGCAATTCTCCTGCCTCAGTCTCCCGAGTAGCTGGGATTACAGGTATGCACCACCACACCTGACTAATTTTGTATTTTTAGTAGAGATGGGGTGTTCTCCATGTTGGTGAGGCTGGTCTTAAATTCCTGACCTCAGGTTACCCACCCGCCTCAACGTCCCCAAATGCTGGGATTATATAGGCGTGAGCCACCGCACCTGGCCAATTGAGCAGTTTTTCATGTTTGTTGGCTCCTCAAGTTTAATCTTTAGTGAATTTCCAGCTTTGCTATTAGGTAGTTTGCCTTTCATTATTGATTTGGAAAAGGGTTTTATATACTGTGGATATTACCTTTTGTGACTCATGTAGATTGAAAACCTTTTTTCCATATTTGTGGATAGTCTTTTCACATGCTTTATAGTGTCTTCAGACACACATATATTTTTGTTTTAATGTAGTGTTTTTTTCTCTATTGCTTATGATCTTCATGTTATGTTAAATCCTTCCTTAACCCGAAGTCATAATACTATATTCCATTTTGTGTTGAAGATACTAAAGTTTTTCTTTTTTACCTTTTTGCCACCAACGCCAATGTTGAAGAATCCATCCTTTTCCTACTGACTAGTGGTGTCAGTCCTGTCATTATCTGTTAACATTTCCTATGTTTAGATCGGTTTCTGGGCTTTCTGCTCTTTTTTTGGGGGGGGGGGGTCTGTTGTCTCATATTCATATTAATATATTAATTAATATGCCCTTATAATAAATGTTTATATTGCTTAGGACAAGCATGCTCATTTTATTTCTCTAATTTAGAACTATCTTAAATTTTCTTGGCTCTTTGCCCTTTGAGATAAAGTTTAGAATCAGTTTGTTAAATTACATAAAAACTTGTTGGAATTGTCATTACAATCGCATTGACTTCATACATCATTTGGGAAAGAATTAA
Source organism: Piliocolobus tephrosceles (assembly GCF_002776525.5). NCBI lineage: Eukaryota > Metazoa > Chordata > Mammalia > Primates > Cercopithecidae > Piliocolobus > Piliocolobus tephrosceles. The sequence goes on along the minus strand of NC_045445.1, from coordinate 8,054,094 downwards.
CTTTCCCTCCCAATATTTAGGCTTCAAATGCATACATTTTCAATTATTTATGAAGACTTTAATTTGTTTCAAAAAAGTTTATGATTTCCTTCCTCAGAGCTTTGCATATCCTTTGTAAATTTATTTTTTGTAACACATAGTTTGAAGGCTACTATAAATGACATATTGTTAACATTACATTTTCTAACTCTTTGTTGCTCACATGTAGTAATGTAGTTGATTTCTTTGTATCGTCCAGCAACCTTTACTTAAGATCTTCTTAAGATTTATAATGTCTTTTTTTGCATTGTCCTGTGGTTTCTCTCAATCGCCATCCTCCTGCAAATAAGAAAAAGCTATTTTATATCTTCTCTCTCTCTCTCTATATATATATATCTCTTTTTCAACTCTTATTGACTGACTAGCCCAAGTGGGATGTTTTAGAGAATCAGTGAGTGTATCCATCATCACCTCATTTCTCATTTTGAAGGGAATGCAACTACTGTTATATCATTTATTGATCACCATGTAATTTATCACCCAAACCAGGACCTTTTGTGAAAATGTGTATGTATTCGTTTTTCTAATTTTGCTGTAACACATTAGCACAAACATAGCGACTTTAAACACCAAAACTTTATTATATACCGTTCTTCAGGTCAGAAGTCCAAAATGCATCTCCCAGGACTAACATTAAGCTGTTGGCAGGGCTGTGTTACTTCTGAAGGCTGTAGGCTTCCCTGCCTTTTCCAGTTGCTGGAGACTATTTTGGATTGAGGCCTTCTTTCTCCATCTTCAAAGCTATAAACATTACAGCTCTCTGACCACTTTCTAGTAATCATATTCCCTCTGATTCTTTTTTTCTGTTTTCCTCGTTCAATTTTAAAGACACTTAAAACTCTTGTTGGAATTATAATTGCAATGGAGTCAAATTGATACATCGTCTTAGGATGAACTTTTTTATTATTTGGTGCACCTGGATAATCTACGATTATCTCTCTATTTTAAAAAGGCCACTGGTTAATCATCTTAATTTTACCTGCAACCTTAATTTTCCTTTACCATGTAACGTAACATATTCACAAATTCTGGTAATTAGGGTGTGAACCTTTTGTGGGTGCTATTCTCCCTACCACAAGGTACGATTAATAATCACACCGAGACCCAGGTATTAACATATTTTTTTCATGCAACTATTTCCATATGATCATCCTACTTGTGTATGATATCTAGTGTATTTTTCTTTGTAGATAGATAGACTGTATCAAGTGGAGAAAGCACCCTTATAACCCAATTGGTAAATCTTACATCAATATATTTAACCTTAAAATCATCTCTGTATTATTCTATAATAATTCTAATTTGTACATAGGGTGTGCGTGTGTGTGTGTGAATTTAGCTCATGTATATTATTTAAGGATTTTGTATCTATATTCATAAGTGTCACTGCTTTTTATTTTATTTGGCAATTCTTCTCTGGTTTTAAAATTTATGCACCTTGTAAATTTCTTTCTGGATATTCCAACTTTTTCTATTCTTTGAAGGAACTCTAGGTTAATTTACATATTTCATTTAACCTTGACTAAGTCTTGGAAAATTCTAATTTTCTAAAAAGAAATTCCATATTATCCAACTTTACAAATGTATTGGCATACAACTGTTTAAAAAAAGTATTATAATTTTTTTCAAATACTTGCCTTGTTTTAATTGTTATCTTGTTTTTAATTCACAATATTACTTTCTATACTTATTTTTCATCCCTTTTGGCCAAGTTGTATCTATTTTATTATTATTTTGAGAGAAGAACTCTTTGGCTCATTTGATTCTTACTATTACATATTTTTTCTCTTTTATTTCTGCTCTTTCATTAATTATTTTCTTCTTTCTACTTCCTTTGGGTTAATTGTACTGTTCCTTAATATATTTTGTAGGATGTTTAGTTAACTAATTTTCAACATACTTTTCTACTATTAGCACTTCATGTTATAAATTTTATTTAAGTACCTTTTATCTGCAGCCTGAAAGATTTGTATATATGATTTTATTATCATGTATTTATAATATGTGTGTGGCTTTTATCTATTTATCAATATGTAGATTTTTGTAAATATTGCACACATCCTTGAAAAGAATGTGCGTCTTTGATTTGACAGTACAAATTCCCATATGTGTCCATTAGCTTCAGTTAATTACGTTATTTTAAGCTTCCCTATCTTTTCTATTTTATTCTTAAAAATTTGTGTTGCTGTACATAAGTGTAACAGTTATTACATGTTGAGGTAATCCCATATTTTCATTTTCACTTGGATGAAATCACTGAATCAATTCTTGGCGTATTTGTAGCACTTACATAAAAAGAATAGTTTGGTGAAGTTTTACTTTCTTTTTAGTGAGAATGGATGCTTAAAAGAAACTAGTCGGGTTTTTTTTTTTTTTTTACTTTATTTTTCTCTACCTTTTAATAAAGACTAAAAACTTTCTAAGATTGGTACTAAAGTAAGACCATCTATGTTCATAATTAAGAAAGGCATTGCTCTATTAATAAAATAAGTTGCACTAGAGGTCCTCCTGAATTGATATGTGCTTGATGTGTCATTAACTGAACAGAAGTGTATTAAAATGAGCTATGTACCAGGCAGAATTCTAAGATTCCCCCCCACAAGATTCCTGGCCCCTACTATACATACCTCTTCGTTTTTTATTTAGATCCTAATGTAGGTACTGCTATGAAGTAATTGGGTGAATGTAATTAGAATCCCAAATTAGCCTTAGGATAAGGAGATTATCTGGGTAGATCTGACCTAATCATGTGATCCCTTGAAACATAGTTTTCTCCAGGGATTTTAGATGAGGAAGTCACTGTGAATTGCTAATGTGGGCCCTGTGGTTCTGAACTTTGGGAGGCTTCCAGGAAGTGATGAGAGTGGTCTCAGACCAATAGCTTATGGGAGGGAAAGGATCTTTGTGCTTCCACCACAGGAAAATGAATTCTCTAACAACCAATTAACCTGGAAGAAGATTCTAAGCCCCAGATAAAAAACTCAGCTATAACCAACATTTTGTTTTTAGCCCCATGAGAGCTTGAACAGAGAATCCAGCCACAGTTTGTCCAGACTTCTCACCTACAAAATGTATGAGCTAATAAATTGGTGCTTTTTTAAAGTTTCAAAGTTTGTAGTAATTTATTATATGAGAGTAGAAAACTGATACAAGGTATGATGCCGATAATGGTTTTTGTTCTCCATGGTTATTTTATTTGGAGCATAATATCACATCATCTATGTACTGAATATTATATATAAAGCCTCAACTCAGGGAATCTCCCACTCAGGCATGTCCTTATCTCCTGACACCTATTATAATGGTGTATACCACAGTTCCCTATCTTGAATACTCATTTTTCACTTGATCTCTATCATAGTCTAAACAGTGGCTTTATAAATTACTGTGTGTGTAGACCAAAAATAAAATTCTAAGGCCCACCAACCATCTGAATGGACTTTCCCCTCGGCCAGGGCACTTTCAAAAGCACCCTGAGACACTGGTTCAGGCCATGATGTGGGGTTGGACGTGCCTCATTATGCCTTTCCAGTATTAATATCAACACAGACCTTTAAGTCTGATAAGAAGCATTTACAATCTACTCTCTCTGAAGCCTGCTACCTGGAGGCTTCATCTGCATGATTAAACTTGAGTCTCCACAACCTCTTATCACCACCCAGACATTTCCTTTCTATTGATTTCAGGTCTTCAGATAAACTCAACCAATTGTCAACCAGAAAAATTTAAATCTACCTATAGCCTGAAAGCGCCCCCCTGGACCAAACCAATGTATTTCTTAAATGTATTTTATTGAAGTCTCATGTCTCCCTAAAATGTATAAAACCAAGCTGCACCCTGGCCACCTTGGGCACATGTTCTTAGGACCTCCTGAGGGCTGTGTCACAGGCCATGGGAACTCATATTTGGTTCAGAATAAATCTCTTCAAATATTTTACAGAGTTTGACTCTTTTGTTGACATATGGTTACCACAGTAATCACAATTCAAAATATCAGAGTAGTAAGATTTTCATTTAGAGTCTAAAGTGAATTGAATTTTTTAAAATTTGTATATTTTATATTTTATTTGTAATTTTGTTACTTGGATATATCGAATAGAGGTGAAGTCTTGACTGTTAGTGTATGTATTACTTGAATAATGTACACTGTACCCATTAAATAATTTCTCCTCATCCACCCCTCTGCCTTTTCATCCCCACATCCATACCAGCCTCCAATGTCTTCCAGTCCACGCTGCTGTGAGCAATAACTGTTTGGGGTCGCTTTCCCAGGTGGTAAAATAATTTACCAAGACAGAAATAAAACAACAGAAGATAATTTTTAGGGAGGAACACTGCTATATAGTAGCAATAGGCAGTTGCAAGAGAGCTGCTATCTGCCAAGAGGCAGAAATGTGGGGGGGGGGGGTTTATAGGACAGTGTTGGAGGAGTCTACATGCAAGTGTAATTGTGCTGTATGCTAAGAATATGTTGGGGTAATTTTTAACTGCCAGGCCTTTCCTCTCCAGGTGCCTGAGGGAAACACTCTGCTACTTTTAGCCATCTTGCAACCAGCATGCCTTCTGTTCTGGAGCTGCAAGACAATAGCAGCGTTTTTTCTGCACAGAGTGGTTGCAAGTGGGGTTAGGCCCCTGTTTCACCAGCATGGGGCTTCTTCCCAGTTCCTGTGAACTTATTGTTTATTAGGGGCTCCCATATACATTACTCAGCTCCCACTTATAAGTGAAAACGTACAGTATTTTTCTTTCTGATTCTGAGTTGTTTCACTTAAGAACATGGCCACCAGTTCCATCCATGCTGCTGCATAGTGAATTGGATTTGGAATACCATGATATTCTGTCATATACCATATAATCGTCAGTTTCAGCTAAAAGAGCATGACAATGGCTGTGAAAGTACAATACTCTAGTTACGTTTCCAGAGAAAGGAATTTTCATTACTTTTTCCTTCCTGTGGCAGTGTGGGAAACATGGACACCAAATAACTCCAAAATATTGTATCTATAATTTCTGGTCTGTATATGCTTTAAGCCTAAGTGAACTATTATGAATATCAGTTATGTACAAATACTTTACTAGCTACTCTCAATTATCGTATTAGTGTCTGACATAACCCTGTGTCCTAGGTGGATATAATTGTAGTTTTACAGGTAAAGAAACTGAAACTAAAATATGTGAAATAATTTTCTGAGTTCCTAAAGGTGATTGATCACAAGGCTCTTACTCCAGAACCTGAGCATTTAAATAAGCCAGTGATTTTTCATTTTCGCTATATAAAACAGAAATATTTTCGGTGATATTCATGTGTTCCACAAACATTTGCTTGGATTTTCATCTTAATATACAGTTGTCCCCTGCAAAACATGGGTTTGAACTGCGTGGGTCCACTTATACAAGGTGTGTCTTCCACCTTTGCCATCTCTGAGATAGTAAGACCAACTCCTCCTCTTCTTTCTCCTCCTTATCCTGCTTAAAATGAAGATGAGAAGAATGAAGACCTTTATGATGATCTACTCCTACTTAATGAAAAGTAAGTATATTTTCTTTCCTTATGATAGTCTTAACATTTTCTTTTCTCTAGCTCACGTAATTGCAAGAATACAGTATATAATACATACAGCATACAAAATATGTGTTAAGCAACTGTTTATCAGTAATTATAGGCACAGAAGGCAGAGAAATTGTGGGCAGAAGAGGGCAGGTCCCTGCTGAGGGCCCTACCCTCAAGCCTGGAACTGTGGCCCAGAGTAAGAACACACATCCCTGTTTTCCTGCTTGAATGTTTCCTTTTCCAAAACCATCCATGGCCTGCCCCACCCCTCATCCTGTGCCCATTAAAAACCCCAGGCTCTGTCACCAGAGAGAGAGGAATAGGAGAAGTACCTGGACATCAGAGACTATGGTCAGAGAGAAGCAGCTTGACTTCAGAGGGACAACTTGATGGCGTAGCTTCAGAGAGGAGTCCAGTTGGGGATGGTCGGACTCTAGGGGAAGATTATCTTCCCCCTCCATCACCTTTTCAGCTCCTCTTCTTGCTGAAAGTCACTTTCATCAGCAATAAAATCCCCAGCATTTACCATCCTCCAGATTTGTTCATGTGACCTCATTCCTCCTGGACACTGGAAAAGAACTCAGGCATGGTGCAAAAGGCTGTCACACTGACCCTCCACTGAGCTGTTGACACTTAAGCTATCCGTAGATGGCAAAGCTAAAAAGCACTGATTGTAACGTTCCTTCTGGGGCTTCAGGGGTCGTGGGCATCCCCCTAGATGCTGCTGCAGGGCCAATATGAAGTTTATTCCTTCCGGCACCCAAAAGCACTCACCCCAGCTCCTGCACCTGCTCACCTGCGCACTCCCTCTCATGAGGGGTTGAGCACAGCAGGGTAAAACTGAGTGGAGCTCACCCCTGCTGGCATCTGTGCACTCCAGTTCCCACCTGTGAAGGAGTCAGGGAAAATTTCCTGCTTCAATAAGGCCTCTGATGAATAGTAGGCTTAGTTAAATATTGGGAAAATTAAAAGTAATAGTGGAATTTTGACTGTATGGGGAGTCAGCAACCCAACCCCTGTGATTATTCAAGAGTCAACTGTATATTGAGCATATAGTAAATTATTATTCAAACTTTCATAATATTAATAACTGGCACATTCAAATGTACCATGTACAAAATTGTAACATGATGAAGACCAGCAGCACATTAGTTTTTGCTGCCTCACGTTCTTTTCTACTTTTGTCACCTCCCCAAATAGAAACCCGTCTTGCCATTTGTCTTCTTTCATATTCTCATTCTTACACGGTTTTAAAATATTTTCTACTAAATCAATGTCCTGTTTCTTTCCTCCCTTCTAAATTATTTTTATCAATTTCTATAAAACAATCTTGGAAGCAAAGCACCACTTCTCTTATCTATTCTCAAAACTGCTCCTTTTTCACTTCTGGCATTAACAGAAGCCTGACTTCTTTTGTAATACATGATCCCCCAACAACTTACTGAAATTGAGACTTTTTCTTCTTCCACATAATGTGCACTTAAATTTGAAGAGTGTCACTAAGTATCCTCTTACACCCAATATAGCCTCCATGCCATGAATCTGTGTTTGAGTAACCATAAAGATTGCTCTGGGTCCCAAAGTCTTTCATATTCATTGAAGATTTTAGTATCTGCCTCATACTTTCCCTCTCTACTTTATTTCCCACCATCATTCCTATTAACTATTGTATTCATGTGGGTGACTAGAGTTTTAACATGAATATTCAGTTCTTTGACTTCAGCATCTACAATCATCTTTTATCTCCAGTCTTACCTTGTATCAATCTCTTTCTTGCATGGTCACATTATAGATTTAATCACAACTCAGATCTTCTCCAGCTTTGAAATCTTGATGGCTTGTAATTTTACTCGCAATATAATTGTTATTTGACTTCAAGGAGATCTCCTAATTCTTGGTCATTATATTTTCTCTCAGTATTCTGGAGCAAGTAAATGTGAGATCCCAAGCAGGAAGTGCCTAGTTGATTCCTAACCCACAGAATCTGTAAGAATAATAATAGGGTTGCTTTTTTTATGCTACTATATTTTGCTGATTTGTTAGGCATTGATAATAAAGAACAGTTTCCAATTTCAGCTGAGTCTTCAATGAAATACTTCAATTCATTTACATGTTTTTATTTACCTATCTCTTCCAACCACCTCAATATTGATAAGTATGACTTTTATCAAGTCTCCATGGCTAATCGCAACCCTGATCATGCTTGGATAAATACTGTAACTCATATAAAAGGAAAATTTAGATCAGATCATTAAAGTGTTATATATTTGAGTTGTCTCCATTCCTACACCATCACCCCACCAGAACTAGTCCCTCTATGCACATCAAACCTCATATTTTCTCTTTATCTTCAGAAAGTAAAGTGCCCTTTTAGCTGTGCCTTTTACCAGACCATCTTTATTTCTTTTCTCCTTCCTTTTCCATGTTTCCTTCCTTCCCTCCCTCCTTCTTTCCTTCTTTTCTCATTTTATTTTTCTTGTCTTTCTTTCTATTTTTACTCAGAACCTATGTATATGTAAGGAACTATGCTAGACACTATGCTTATAAATATCTGTTCTGAAAAGCTTTGTCCTTATGTAAAGGAGGGCATAATACTTTCACTACTGTGTTCTTCCATAAGCCGTCCTGTAATATTGGAGAGTTTTTCCACTTCTTCTACTGTGCTGATAATATCACTACATCTCATAAACCTGCTCAATAACTTAACATTTTTTCACTTAGATGAAATTAATGTAACATAAAATTGACCATTATAAAGAACACCCATATTAAAACTAAGAAATAACACAAATCAATAACCTCAACTCACAAATTTAGAAACTAGTAAAAGAAGAGCAAAATAAATAGAAAGCAAGCAGGAGGAAATAATACAAATTAGAGCAGAAATAAATAAAATAGGAAGTAGAAGCAATACATAAATCTAACAGTTGCCTCTTGGTAAAGATCAATAAAATTTAGAATCCTTTAGCTAGACTTTCCAAAAAAAAAGAGAGAGTTGACTCAATTTAATAAAATCAGAAATAAAATAGACATCGCTACTGACTTTATAGAAATAAAAAAAAAAGTATAAGGGAATAGTATAAACAATTATATGACAACAGATTATCTAACCTAAACAGCATGGACAAATTCCTAAATAGATACAAAGCCAACATAGGGAGAAATAGATAATCATTGTAGACCTGAATTGGCAATTTGAATACTTCCCACAGATGAAAGAAAGCACAGGACCAGATTGCTTCCCTGATAAATTCTGTAAAATCTAAAAAAAAATCAATACCAGTCCTTCACAAACTCTTTCAAAAATTATATAAGGAGAGAAGACTTACCACATTCTATAAGGCTAGTATTACCCTGATAGCAAAACCAGACAAAGACATCATGAGAAAAAAAAAATGAATACAGATATTTCTTATGAATATTGGCTCATGATTCCTAAAGAAAATACCAGCTACCTGAATCAAGCAAAATATGAAAAAATAAATTATGCACAAAGACCAAATAGGATTTATCCTGCAATTCAAGGTTGGTTTGATATCCAAAAATCAATCAATGCATTACAATACATTGAATTACACCATAGGATGAACAAAAAATAAAAGGCTTTCTTGACACAAGAAAAGCGTTTGACAAATTCAACACTTAAGAAACTAGGAGTACAAAGTAACCTCCTCAAGCTGCTAGAAACCATCTACAAAATACCTGCAGGTAATATCAGAATTAACAGTGAGACTAAATGTTTTCCCTCTAAGATCAGGAAGAAGACAAAGATGTCTGCTCTTAAAATTCCTAATCAACATTGTAATGGAGGTTCTAGTCAGTGCAATTGCATAAGAAAAGGCAATAAAAGGCATTTAGACATAACAAAAGAAATAAAAGTACATTTGAAGATGACATAATCTTGAATATAGAAAATCCTAGGTAGTTTATTGAAATCATATTAGATATAATAAACATAAAAACATAATAAAAACAATGAACTTAGAATTAACCTTAAAATGACCCAAACACAAAAATCTACTTACAATATCATCAAAAAGAATAGAATACTTGTGAATAAATATATCTAAATAAATGCAAAGCCTGTATACAGACAACCACAAAGCATCAGTAAAATAATTTAAAGACCAAATTAAAAGGAAAAAAACACCTCACTCTCATGGATTGGAAGACATAATACTGTTAAGATGGCAATATTTTAAAAGTTGTTCTACAGATTAAATGCTTTTCCTGCCAAAATCCAAACTGTCATTTATTTGCATAAATTGATAGGCCAATTATAAAATTTGTAATGAAATATGAGTGTAGGTGTATTAGTTCTCTATTGCTTATGAAACAATTTGCCATAAAATTAGTTACTTAACAACACAAATACCAGGCTGCATTCCTCTGGAGATGCTAGGATAAATGCATTTCCTTGCCTTTTCCAGCTTCTAGAAGCTGCCCACATTCATTGACTTGTGGATTTATCACTCTGATTTTTATTTATGTTATTAAATCTCTTTCTTTGAGTCTGACCACACTGTTCTCTTCTTATAAGTATTCTTGTAATTGTGTTGGACCTATCTAAATAATAGTAATAAACTCTTCATTTTGAGATAGTTATCTTTATTACATATGCAAAGTCCCTTTTGCCATGCAATGTAACATATTCAGAGGCTCTGGGGATTAGAATATCTGTGGAGGGTGCAAATTCTGTCTACCAGATCAAGAGACTCAGAATTGCCAAAAAATGTCTTTTAAAAAGCAAAGTCTCAGGATTCACTTTTCCTGGTTTCAAAACTTATCACAAAGCTCTAATAATCAATACTGTATGATACTGGCATAAGGGTAGACATATAAATCAATGAAATGTAACTGAGAGTCCAAAAATAAACCCTTAGTTTTACAGTCAGTTGATTTTTCTCAGACGTGCCAAGACAATTCAATAGGGGAAGACAGTATTTTCATAAAATGGTGCTGAGACTACTGAACATGCAAGATAATGAAAACGGAACTCTTTCTCACAAGATACAAAAAATGAACATGAAATACATAAAAATCCCTAATTATGAGAGCTAAAACTATAAAACTCTTAGACAAAAATATAGAAGTAAACCTTTATGCCCTCGAGTTAGGCAATGATTTTATGGATATGAAATAAAAAGGAGAAATGGCAAAAGAATAATAGGTAAGTTGGATTTCATAAAAATTTAAAACTTTGTCATTCAAAGGATATCATCAAGAGACAAACAAAATGGGAGAAACTTTTACAAATTATTTATGTGATAAAGAATTTATATCCAGAATATATAAATAACTACAATTCAAAAATGAGGAGACACAGCATAATTTAAAAATGTGTAAAAGATTTTAATAGATACTTCTTCAAAGAAGATTAAATAAATGACCAATACATGCATGAAAAGATTATCAAAATAATTAGTCATCAAGAAAATGCAAAATAAAACTACAGTGAGATATGTATCATCACACTCACTAGGATGGTTATAATGAAAAAGATGTAAAATAACAATGGTTGCTTAGAATAGAGAGAAATTGGAATCCTCATATATTGCTGGTGGGACTGTAACATGCTATAGCCTCTGTGGAAAACAATCTGTCCGTTTCTCAAAATATTAAATATAAAGTTTTCACATGACCAACAATTCTACTCCTAGGTATGCAACCAAAAGAAATGAAAACTTATGAACACACAAAGATGTGTGTGTATGTTCATAGTGGCGATATTTACAATTGGCAGAAAATGGAAACAACGCAATGTCTATCAATTGCTGAATGGATAAAAAAAATTTGTATGTCAATACAATGTAATGCTATTTGCCAATACAGGTAACAAAGTACTGATACATGCTGTAACACAGATGAGCTTTGATTTCATTATGCGAATTATAGAATCCAGATACAAATGCCACATGTTGTACAATTCCATGTACACAAAATTTCCAAAATTAATACATTTTTAGATAATAAATGTAAGATTATTGACAATCTAGGGCTGGGGTGCTGGAGGAATGGAGAGTGGCTATTAAGTTGTGTGAGATTTATTTCAGAATTGGGAAAGTTTTCTTTTTTTTTCTTTTTCTTTTTTTTTTTTTTTTTGAGACAGAGTCTGGCTCTGTCGCCCAGGCTGGAGTGCAGTGGCCGGATCTCAGCTCACTGCAAGCTCCGCCCCCCGGGTTCACGCCGTTCTCCTGCCTCAGCCTCCCGAGCAGCTGGGACTACAGGCGCCTGCCACCTCGCCCGGCTAGTTTTTTGTATTTTTTGGTAGAGACGGGGTTTCACCATGTTAGCCAGGATGGTCTCGATCTCCTGACCTCGTGATCCGCCCGTCTCGCCCTCCCAAAGTGCTGGGATTACAGGCTTGAGCCAACGCACCAGGCAATTTTTACAAAATTAAACGAAGATTAAAAAGACAGACAACAGCGTGCTATGAGAAAGCCACCACAATACTATATAATACCAAAAGTGTTGTAACTACTCATATTTAATATGCATTATTCAGAAACCATGTGCACCATAATTCCATAGAATAACTCCACAGGACATTTAGGTCTACCTAACCTGATTTCAAAGTACTTTTTCAATTTCTCTGGGCATGCAGATGCTGATATTAGTATGGGATTATGAAAATTCTTAAATAAATGCTGTTTACACTTTGAATCTTCTTTGTGTTAAAAAAGAAGAAGAGGTAATTCGTGATAACTTTATGGTGAGTCAGAGCTTACAGCATGACTGGATCTGGATGGAGCCAAATTAATAAATGAAAACTGGGCCAGATGCAGTGACTCACGCCTGTTATCCCAGCACTGTGGGAGACTGAGGGACTAGGATTGCCTGAGGTCAGGCGTTCAAGACCAGCCTGGCCAACATGGTGAAATCTTGTATTTACTAAAAATACGAAAATTAGCTGGGCGTGGTGGTACACACCCATGATCCCAGCTACTCAGGAGGCTGAGGCAGGAGAATAGTTAGAACCTGGGAGGTGGATGTTGCCGTAAGCCAAGATTGCACCACTGCACTCCAGCCTGGGCAATGGAGTGAGACTCCATCTCAAAAAATAATAATAAAATACAATAAATGGAAACGGAACATTTTACTTATTATCTAGGGGCTTCTACATGTTTGAGTAAATTCTAACAGCTAAGTGTATAAAGTCTCTAGATTATTAGTGAAACTTTTCATTTTTTCTCAGGCTTTTCACTATATTGCTGATCAAGGTTTGGTCTATTAGTCTGGGATACATCAGAGGCAATCATGACTTATGAATGAGTGTGTAGGAGTGGTACTCCTGACCAACTTATGTATACATTTGTTGACTTTGATAGAAAATTTTAGCCACAAACTTTAACAAACTGAAAAAAAAATCCTAGCTTATAAACATAACTCTAGCCTTTGTTTAAGACCATATGCTCTGCCTGGTATTAAGAGATCACTAGCAATTCTAATACCATTCTGTCTGTAATTCATGAAGTCAGCTGGATGAATGGCAAGGAAAGCTAAAAAAAGAAAATCATTCATCATCTTTGTTGGTACTGAACTTATGCAAAACCCATAGAGTACCAAAAAGTCATTTAGATGCATTTTCCATGAAAAGAAATTGCATCACTAAGGATTCCAGGCCAAGAACAAAGTAGAAGAGAAAATCGTGCTGCTTCAGCTGAAGAATTTCAAAGATAATTTAATCTCCAAAGGACATTTCACAGACTGAATTCAGAACATCACTTAGCAAATGCAGTCATGTTGTGCTGCTACTATATCAAGAAGATTGCTCATGCTAATTGAAAAGAATGAAAAACATAGTAAGTAATGAAAAGATAGAATGTGTCCTTCATGTCTCCACCATTTGCCTAAGTAGTCTGTCTTCTTTTATGTTGATAATCACTAATGATATCAAATATAGCTAATAAAATTACTTACATTTTGAAATCTGACAATATACAACAGCAAATTTTATTTAACTTCAAACAAACTCCCTATTTAAATGAAGGATCCTCAGAAATAATGAAATAAGCCAACAATATTTTCAACAGTAATTTACTTTGGAAAAAAATGATGTTAATGGAAACAACAGATAATTAAAGGACATCTCAACACTGTTATCTGACATATGCTTTAAACCAGCTTAGTACAGCAGTATCCAATAGAAACACAATGTGAGCCTCATGTGTAATTCTAAATTTTCTAGAAGCCATATTAAAAAGGTAAAAGGATATAGGTTAAATTATTTAATAGTATATTTTATCTAACCCAATATATCTGAAATGTTAATATTTAAAACATATACCCAATATAAATATTAATTAGATATTTTACATCGTGTTTTCATAATATGTCTTCAGAACATGCCAATTATTTTAAATTTATATTACATTTCAATGTGGGAGGCCACATTCTAAATGTTTGATAGCCACATGTCATTAGTGACTCATGTATTGTACAGCACAGGCTGAATTATATAAGATATACAATAGAATATCTTCTCACTTAACATCAATAATTCCATATTGGTCATTGGTCTGCATTGGGCTATGATACTAAGTAAAGCACATCCAGAAGGCAATTGAGAAGTAGTTTAGCATGGCATTTTTTAAACTGTGAACTACTGAGTAGAAGATTTGAATATGAATGTAAAATTAGATTTTTGAGTCTCAACACTATTGTTGTTCCTCTGGCCTGCTTACTGATAGCTGCAATGACAAAAGATATATCTTACTGAAACGTCCTATTCTTACTTTAATTCTTTAATAATTTGTTAATTACACAAATATCTATTGGTAATCAAGGCCTCTTGAGTGCAGAGGTATGGCTGTATCATTGGTATTTTTCTTCCTCATTTATGTTTTCTGAGGATGCTCATTGACATCAATGTACTGAGTGTCTTATCCCAAGGCATCTTATGATTGACCAGAGAATGGGATTTTTTTTGTTGTTGTTGTCGTTGTTTTGAGACAAAATCTGGCTCTGTTGCCAAGGCTGGAGTGCAGTGGCATGATCTCGGCTCACTGCAAGCTCCACCTCCTGGGTTCACGCCATTCTTTTGCCTCAGCCTCCCGAGTAGCTGGGACTACAGGCGCCCGCCACCACGCCTGGGTAATTTTTTTGTATTTTTGGTAGAGACGGGGTTTCACCATGTTAGCCAGGATGGTCTGGATCTCCTGACCTCGTGATCTGCCCGCCTCAGCCTCCCAAAGTGCTGGGATTACAAGCGTGAGCCACATGCCCGACCAAGTATGGATAAGTCTTAAATAAAGGACATCTTAAGGAAAACAGGGTTAGAGACCAGACAAATTATTGGTATGGTTAAATTTAACACCTTGCATGTGGATGGGGTGAACTTTGCTACCAAGCAGGCTGAGGCATGAACTACACAAGGATCTCACTAGATTACTTAGTGAACACAGACACGAAACTACTGAAAATCAGAATTTGGGGCCTGGGAATTATGCTAGGCTTCAAAATTTAAACAGTTCTAAATTAGTTTAAATTTAGTTTGGGGATAATTTGGGAACTTATCCCAACTGAAGAAATAACAATCTTCAGTGCCCCTCATTACACAAGACAGAAACCTAGATACTACTTTTAACTCTTTCTTCCTATTTACCACTCAGGACTGTCAATTTTACCACCAACAGTGAAGACCGCTGTTATAATCTGTCATGGCTTCTACTTTAATTTCCTTTTTTTGTTGTTGTTTTTTTGTTTTTTTGAGGCAGAGTCTCGCTCTGTCGCCCAGGCTGGAGTGCAATTGTGTGATCTTGGCTCACTGCAACCTCTGCCTCCCAGGTTCAAGCAGTTCTCTGCCTCAGCCTCCCAGATAGCTTGGATTACAGTCACCTGCAACCATGCCTGGCTAATTTTTGTATTTTTAGTAGACACAGGGTTTCACCATTTTTGTCAGGCTGGTCTTGAACTCCTGATCTTGTGATCCACCCACCTCGGCCTCCCAAACTGCAGGGATGAGCCACCGCACCAGGCCAATTTTCTCTTTTATCAACTATCTACAGTATTTAGTATTATTCTTTGCTTGGTGATATGACTTGTCTCTGTGTCCCCACTTAAATCTCATCTTTAATTGTAATCCCCACATGTCAAGGGAGGGACTTGTTGGGAGGGGATTGGTTCATGGGGGCACAGTTTCCCACAGGCTGTTCTTATTGATAGTGAGAGAGTTCGCACAAGACTTGGTGGTTTTATAAGTGTCTGACACTTTCCTCTGCCCTTGCTCTCTTTCCTGCCACCTTGTGAAGCGGGTCCCTGCTTCCCCTTTGCCTTCCTCCCTGATTGTAAGTTTCCTGAGGCTACCCCAGTCATGTAGACCTGTGAATCAATTAAACCTTTTTTGTTTATAAATTACCCTTCCTTGGGTAGCATCTTTATAACAGTGAGAAAACAGGCTAATACAGAGAATTGGTACTGGCAGAGTGGGGTACTGCTATAAAGATAACCTGAAAAATGTGGAAGTGACTTTGGAACTAGGTAACAGGCAGAGGGTGAAATAGATTGGAGGGCTCAGAAGAAAACAGGAAGATGTGGGAAAGTTTGAAACTTCCTAGATACTTGTTGAATGGCATTGACCAAAATGCTGATAGTGATATGAACAATGAAGTCCAGGGTGAGGTGGTCTCAGATACAAATGAGGAACTTATTGGAAACAGGAGGAGAGGTTACTCATGCTATGCTTTAGCAAAGAGACTGGAAGCATTTTTCCCCTGTCCTAAAAATCTGTGAAAATTTGAACTTGAGAGATTATTTAGGATATCTGGTGAAAGGAATTTCTAAGCAGCAAAGCATTCAAAAAGTGACCTGATATTTCCTGAAAGTATACAGTTATATGTGCACAGAAAGATATAATTTGAAATTGGAATTTATGTCTATAAAGGAAGTAGAGCATAAAAGTTTGGAAAATTTGCAGCCTGACCATGTGTTAGAAAGCAAAATCCCATTTTCTAGGGAATAATTCAAGCCAGCTGCAGAAATTTGCATTAATAACAAGGAGCTGAATGTTAATAACCAAGACAATGAGGAAAATATCTACAGAGCACGTCAGAGATCTTGGTGGCAGCCCCTCTCATCACAGGCCTGGAGGCCTAGGAGGAAAAACTGGTTTCATGGGCCAGGCCCAGGGTCCTGCTGCTCTGGGCAGCCTCAGGACATGGTACCTTAAGTCCCAGATGCTTTAGCTACAACAGTGTATAAATGGGGCCAAGGTACAGCCAAGGGCATTGCTTCAGAGGATGCAAGTCCTAAGCCTTGGCAGCTTCCACGTGGTATTGGGTCTGTGGGTATGAAGAAGATAAGAGTTGAGGTTTGGGAACCTCCACCTAGATTTCAGAGGATGTATGGAAACTATTGGATGTCCTGGCAGAAGTTTGC
This sequence comes from Piliocolobus tephrosceles, assembly GCF_002776525.5. Taxonomy (NCBI): domain Eukaryota; kingdom Metazoa; phylum Chordata; class Mammalia; order Primates; family Cercopithecidae; genus Piliocolobus; species Piliocolobus tephrosceles. The sequence continues at coordinate 8,037,128 of NC_045445.1, read as the reverse complement.
TGCAGGGGTGGAACCCTCATGGAGAACCTCTGCTAGGGCAGTAAGGATGGGAAATGTAGAGTTGGAGCCCCACACAGAGTCTCCACTGGGGCACTTCCTAGTGGAGCTGTGAGAAGAGGGTCACTCTCCTCCAGACCCCAGAATGGTAGACCCACCAACAGCTTGCACTGTAATCTGGTGTGGCTGTGTCACCACCCAAATCTTGAATTGTAGCTCCCATAATTCCCCCATGTTGTGGGAGGGACCCAGTGTGTGGTAACTGAATCATTGGGACCAGTCTTCTCCATGACATTCTTGTGATAGTGAATAAGTCTCACGAGATCTGATGATTTTATAAAGGGGAGTTCCCCTGCACGTGCCCTCTCTTGCCTGCCACCTTGTAAGATACGACTTTGCTCTTCATTTGCCTTCTGCCATGATTGTGAGGCCTCCTCATCCATATGGAACTGTGAGTCAATTAAACCTCTTTCCTCTAGAAGTTACCCAGTCTCAGGTATGTCTTTATTAGAAATGTAAGAATGGAATAATACACACCGTGTGCCAGGAAAAGCCACAGGCACTCAACACCAGCACATGAAAGCAGCTGCAGGGGCTGTAATCTGCAGAGTCCCATGGGTGGAGCTGCCCATGGGAGTTTACCTGTTGCATTAGTGTGCCCTGGATGTGAGATATGCAGTCAAAGGAAATTTTGGAGCTTTAAGATTTTATGACCGCCCCACTTGGTTTCAGACTTGCATGGGGCCTGTGGCCTGTTTGTTTTGGCCAATTTCTCCCATTTTAAATGGGAACATTTACTCATTGCCTGTGCCCCCATTGTATTTTGAAAGTACCTAACTTGCTTTTGATTTTACAGGCCCCTAGTTGGAAGGTACTTGCCTTGTCTCAGATGTGACTTTGGATGTGGACTTTTGAGTTAATGCTGACATGATTTAAGACTTTGGGGGAGGGGGCGGAGCAAGATGGCCGAATAGGAACAGCTTCAGTCCCCATCTCCCAGCGCGAGCGACACAGAAGACCGGCGATTTCTGCATTTTCAACTGAGGTACTGGGGACATCTCACTCGGGAGTGCCGGACAATCGGTGCTGGTCAGCTGCTGCAGCCCGACCAGCGAGAGCTGAAGCAGGGCGAGGCATCGCCTCACCTGGGAAGCGCGAGGGGGAAGGGAGTCCCTTTTCCTAGCCAGGGGAACTGAGACACACAACACCTGGAAAATCGGGTAACTCCCACACCAATACTGCGCTGTAACACCGGCACACCGGAGATTATATCCCACACCTGGCCGGGAGGGTCCCACGCCCACGGAGCCTCTCTCCTTGCTAACACAGCAGTCTGCGGCAATCTAACCGCAAGGCAGCAGCGAGGCTGGGGGAGGGGCGCCCGCCATCGCTGAGGCTTAAGTAGGTAACTAAAGCCGCTGGGAAGCTGGAACTGGGTGGAGCTCACAGCAGCTCAAGGAAACCTGCCTGTCTCTGTAGACTGCGCCTCTGGGGACAGGGCTCAGCTAAAGGAGCAGAAGCCTGTGAAACGCGAACGACTCTGTCTGACAGCTTTGAAGAGAACAGTGGATCTCCCAACAGGGAGGTTGAGATCTGAGAAGGGGCAGTCTGCCTGCTCAAGTGGGTCACTGACCCCTGAGTAGCCTAACTGGGAGACATCCCCCACTAGGGGCAGTCTGACACCCCACACCTCACAGGGTGGAGTACACCCCTGAGAGGAAGCTTCCAA
>NC_045445.1:7991730-8015402 GCF_002776525.5 Piliocolobus tephrosceles | reverse complement strand
TTGGAAGCTTCCTCTCAGGGGTGTACTCCACCCTGTGAGGTGTGGGGGTGTCAGACTGCCCCTAGTGGGGGATGTCTCCCACTTAGGCTACTCAGGGGTCAGTGACCCACTTGAGCAGGCAGACTGCCCCTTCTCAGATCTCAACCTCCCTGTTGGGAGATCCACTGCTCTCTTCAAAGCTGTCAGACAGAGTCATTTGCGTCTGGACAGGCCTCTGCTGCTTTAGCTGAGCCCTGTCCCCAGAGGCGGAGTCTACAGAGACAGGCAGGTTTCCTTGAGCTGCTGTGAGCTCCACCCAGTTCGAGCTTCCCAGCGGCTTTATTTACCTACTTAAGCCACAGCGATGGCGGGCGCCCCTCCCCCAGCCTCGCTGCTGCCTTGCGGTTAGATTGCCGCAGACTGCTGTGTTAGCAAGGAGGGAGGCTCCGTGGGTGTGGGACCCTCCCGGCCAGGTGTGGGATATAATCTCCGGTGTGCTGGTGTTACAGCGCAGTATTGGGGTGGGAGTTACCCGATTTTCCAGGTGTTGTGTGTCTCAGTTCCCCTGGCTAGGAAAAGGGACTCCCTTCCCCCTCGCGCTTCCCAGGTGAGGCGATGCCTCGCCCTGCTTCAGCTCTCTCTGGTCGGGCTGCAGCAGCTGACCAGCACTGATTGTCCGGCACTCCCGAGTGAGATGACCCCAGTACCTCAGTTGAAATTGCAGAAATCACCGGTCTTCTGTGTCGCTCGCGCTGGGAGATGGAGACTGAAGCTGTTCCTATTCAGCCATCTTGCTCCGCCCCCCTGATTTTTTTTTTCCTCTGTGTACACTGCATGTTGATCTTCCTCAGAGAAGTCTATTTTGTTGATCTTCTATTATGTTTGCTTTATTCTCTTCATTCTACCCCCATCTCACTGGCTAATGCTCCATATTCTAGAAAGGAGATGCTAAAGCCATAATGCATCATGTTTTAAAAGTTTTTAAATATTCATCAGTTTAAATGGCTTTAAGATTAAGTTTAAAGAAAAAGATGTCGCCGTCAATGACTTTAAATTTATTCATTTACAACTTGAGTGTCCAATTGACTCTTTCTTTGGTGCTCAAGAAGTCATAGTGGGTAAGTAAAGATATTTGAGTTTCTGGCTCTTATGAAATTTTCATTCTAGTTGGAAGGAAAGAACAGAAGTAAACAAAAATGCGGATAATCATGAAAATTTCACAAAGGGCGAAGCACTATAAAGAAAGTAGACTATTGTAATTAAACAGGGGATAGCTGGGAAAATGACTAATTTAGATAAGATGATCAGGTATGATTTCTAAGAGAACTGAATAATGAGAAGCTGGGACTTTTGACCTGAGGTCTGCATAATGAAAAGGAGCTAGTCATGTTAAGAAATGGGTGAATAGTATTGCTAATGGATTCAACAGTGGTCCAAAGACCTGAAGGTAGGAATGAGATTGGCATGTTGAAGGAACAAACAGAAAGAACAGAGTGTAGTTCACAACAGGGAAAGCAATAGTTGGTAAAGATAGAAAAATTATGGGAGTCAGATTATGTTGGGCCTTGTAGGCTAGGATGTGAAGTTTGAAGTATCTATAAATGCAATAAAAAGAGCCATTGGAAGAGTTTTTAACATGGTGTAACATGATATCACATTACCTGATTTGTTTTCTATTTATCAGATGATACAAATTATGTAATGCCTTTTGACTTTGTTGCAATGAAATTTAGATCTACAAATTAGCTGGCTGTAGTGGGATACACCTGTGGTCCCAGCTACTTGGGAAGCTGAATGGGAGGATCACTTGAGCCCAGGAGGTAGAGGTTGCATGAGCCAAGATTGCACCATTGCACTCCAGCGTGGGTGTGACAGAGTGAGACCCTGTCTCAAAAAAAAAAAAAAAAAAGAATAGATCTACGGTAAATGCTTGTCCACAGGATATAGATTAGCTTATGACTTCATGCATATTTATTTTATTACTTTTATTTATTTCCAGAATAATGATTTTTGTCATATGTAGCTTCTGTTGTAAAATGTTTCAAGCTATTTTGAATCATATACTACATCCTTATTGTACATAAGAGCATTGAATGTGGATTGAATAACCTACATGCACTGCTGGTTCTAACAGTGAGTTATTCATATGCATTTAAGATAATCATTCAAACTCTTTGGGGCTTAATTCCCTCATCTCAAAATGAGGATTGGCTGTAATTATTTCTGTATCTTTCAGGAATATTGTGTGGATAAAACAGACATATATGTATACGGGCAAATAATCATCAAGCTATAAATATTATATATTTCTTGAGTTCCTTTTATGGGAAAAATTTACATATTAAAGTTTGGAGATTCAAGATGTACTTTTAGAAAAGTGATCTGGATTAATTTTTGTTGAAAACATGCTTCCGAACATTTTAAATCCATGTACATTTCACACAGAGAAGGAAATACTGGATGTCTTCTCAATTGTGTGAATCTTCTGAAGATTTTTTTAATGGGGTGTTTGAATCTCCTGATAATCATATGAAATTTGCATCATTAAGAGTTGAAGTTCAAGGTTAAAATTAGGAGCAAAGTTTGAAGGTCTCTGTAAGCATCCTCATTAGAGTTACTGCTAATGACTACGTGCAAATTTACTTAATCAGTTATTCAGTTTGATATCAATCTTGTCTGGTGCCGTAGACTTCTGAAACAAAGAATGTGTTGCAACTCTCAAGAATAAATCTTTAGGCAACAGTGGAAAAATCACTTGACATCTATAGCCTTCATGCTTTTAAAAATACTTAAACTTCAGGTAAATTGCATAAGAAGTTTTCAATTTTTATAACTTTTCAATAAGTTATGTTATTTTTATCAAGTTGTTGTATAGGTTTTTGCTATGAAACACTGTCAACCCCATGGGTACATTATTTTAATCTTAGACAGGGGTATCTTTATAAATATTAATATTTCAGGGGTGGCCAATAAGAGACTCCTTAGAACTCAAGTTCCCTGTGAGCCACATTTTGGAAACCTCACTGACTTATAGAAAATGGTCACCTATGCACTGATCCCAGTCTTCAGAATTATAGCATGTGCATTGATTAATGTCTCTTTATTTGGTAAAGGTCAACATTTAAGTGGCTTTTCACACCATTCCAAGATTTATGAAATCTTATTTCATAATGCTTCATGCTTTATACATTGCTTTGCTTTTTCGTTTTCATCTATAATTCCTTCTAATAACCACTTCTTGCCAATGTTAATACTGCTTGTAATTGAAGGCTTAGCCATTTCTACCAGTATTTTATATGTGTGGAATAGTTATAAGCAGGCCTTTCTCTTCACTGATGTAGGTCTTTTCCTCATGGTTGTTTATTGTATATTGTCTCCAAAACTGTCACTTAACAGTGGTTGGGGCCTGGGAAACAAAATTGGTGAGATATGCTTCATAAAATCATTCAAAGAAGGAAGCCACTCTACAGGTAGAAGCCACAGAATCCCGGAATATGGACAGAAAAGATACTAGGGTACAACATACATGCTGTCACCCTAAATAAGTAGAACATAGTATAGCCACCTTGTTGCCCTGCCCCCAAAATGACCTATTTCACTTACTGTAAACTCTTGAAGATACTGCATTTTATGTATATATATTCATACCTCAGGTTGTCTGAAAATTATATGCTAAATATGAGGCCTTCCTACATACATGTTGAAATGAATTATAACAGCATTCTGAGACATTACATACCATGTATTTACATGCTTTTCATAACATCACCGCTCATTTTCTTCATAGAAATAAGCCTCCAAATAAAGTTTTTCTACCTAAGTTCTAAGCTTCTTAAGGGCAGAAATTGCAGGTTGGTTTCCTAGAAAGCAGACTCTGAGGTGGAGAACTGTATGCAATAAATTTATTAGGGGGAGTTTTCACAACTGTGAGGAAGTGAAGAAAGTAGGGATAATTGGAGGGAAGAGTTTAATTGCCATACAGTTGCAGCAAAAGCTTCAGTTCATTGTGAAGGGAGCACTTGAACTGGGAGGACTACTCAGAGTTGTCTAAATTTTCGAAAGATATCCACGCATTTATACTCCAGCAAACAATCGCTCTTTGGGTGTAGGCTACTTCTGCGAAGATGGGATGACCTTGAGCAAGCTAGCTCTTTTCAGATAAGAACAGTTTTCAGAGAGAGTCTTGGCCGATAAATAGCAGCTGCCAATACTGTAATAGCAGCTGGAGCAATGAGGTCTTTTTTCAGTCCTATAGTTAGGCTGAAACTCTAGGAGACATACCGTAGAATTCATTACAATAGTGGAATGACTGAGTCACCTCTATAACTCCCATATAATTTGCTGAATTACTGGCACATTGTAGGCACTCAAATAGTCATTGAATGACTAAGTTAATATAATAATGTGATGGTAAACATGAAATAAATATACAAACACATACTAAACAGTGATAAATGGTAATTATTATATTACTAGTATTTTTATTAAAACAAAAAAATTGCTTTTTTCTTTATTCTAAGAATATTTAATACAGGTCCAAATAATTCAAGAAAGCCATTTATTATTATTTTGTATCTTACTTATTAGATATGTTAGTCAGGTTATGGAAAAAAACAGATAATACACTGAAACAAAGAAATGAAGACAATTAACAGCAACCAACTTTATATAATAAACTGTCATAAGGCTTGAAACAGCAGGCGCCATTACTACCCCTAGGCCTGAAGGGCAAGTGGAGGGAGTAATTCTTACAAAGCAGAGATAGCAGTGAATGGGTTTCTGAGAGAGCTCTGTGGCCTTTTGTAGAGGGGCAGCCACTATCAATACAAAGCCCATCAAAGAGGGAACCTAGGGAATGAATCCCCAAACCTCATCCACTCTTAATCTTTTGCAGAATGCAAGGAAATCCAATTGATGCCAGCCATATAGGTCAACTTCTGGAGCTAAGAACAGGGTGAAGAATGGTAGAGACCAGATCTTGAGAGGTCAATCAGTTAATACTCTCTGCACACTAGTTATATATTCCGTTGGGGGAATAGTAACTTTCATCATTTCTATCAGGGCCCTCACAGAGACCATGGTATACTATGGTATCACCAAAATGGTTCAGATCCAGAGTGGAAGTTAAACAATATTTCTAAAATTGTGGTCTTGGGAGCTTGGGAGGTTTGTAAAACTCTTTCATATGTCCACATGGTCATAAGAATGTTCATAATACTAAAACAGTTACCTTTTAAACTCTGGTTCTCTTACAAGTGTATAGAAGAATTCTCTACAATATCTCATATCACAAAAAAATGAATGTAGAAATATGAGTATTCAGCTCTCTTCTATGGACCCAGATAACAAAAATACTGACAAACAGGTGAAACAAGTACATTCTTCTCAATTTTTTGTCTTATAAAACATACTGATTTTTATAAAATTCATGATTTGTCAATATACAAGTTTATTATTAGTTTTAAAAATGCATTGATAAACATTTTAAAGATTCTCAACATTAATTTACAATGTAGTATATATTAATAAACATGAATTATATGAGATAAAGCTTTTGGAAATCCAGAATATTAAGAGTTTAAAGAAGTTTCAAAAACAAATGTTTTGAAAATTGCTAATGTAAGATATTCAGAAATTCTGCTTTCTGACTTATAATTTGCACTAAATAGTGGTTGAATAAAATGTTTCACTGTTTTGAAAGCTTTTGAAGAAGCATGTAAAAATTTGTATTAAAGTAGACATGTATTGCCAAAGCGAGGCAATCAATTGAATTACTCTTATTTTTATCTACATACTTGGTTTCTTGTTACCTTCCTGTTCTAGTCAACTTGTTCTACAATAACAAAATATCTGAAATGAGGTAGTTTGTAAACAGAAATTTATTTATTGCAGTTATGGAGGATGGAATGTCCAAGATCAAGGTTGGCATTGTTGTCCGATGAGGGTGGCTCTCTGATTCCAAGATGGTGGTGTGTTGCTGCATCCTCCAGAGGAGAGTTCCTCACATATCAGTGTGTTCTCACATTGCAGAAGGGATGGAAGGGCAGGAGAGTGCTCCCTTCAAACTCAGGCTCTTTTATAAAGATGCTAATCACATTCATGAGGGTATGGCTTTCATGACGCAATCACATTCCGGGGGTCACATCTCTTAAATACTGTTGCATTGGGGATTAAGTTTCTACTTGAATTCTGGATGGGATACCATCATTCAAACCAAAGCCTTTCCTCAGACATCCATTAAATGTAGCACTTTCCACTACCTGTTGTTTTACAGGGAAAGTTATTAAATACCCCAACCTTACAAAGCCTCATCACTTACCAAGGCCTTTGTTTCACCTGAAAGTTAAAGAAGAGAGAAATCTTGAGAAGCCCAGCAAGGAAATATGTAAGACAATGATCTGCCACTAGGACTGAACAGAGGAAACATAGTTAAGGTTGCTAAGCTCCTTTTGCCTAACCTTGTGCCAGAAGGTATGGTATTGAGTGCTTACCCCCAGTTAGCATCACTGAGGCAGAAGGAAGCATTGTAAAGTGGGGCTAACAACTTAACTTCTTCTTACTTCATGTCAGTGAGCCCACTGTGGAGCTGCTCGAATACCCAGGAAGAAGAAATAAGATATTGTGAGTTGGTGCCTACTTTCTCTGTGAAGAGATCAGAAAGGTGAAGGGGTGAGCTGAACTTCCAGTCTATCCACTTGTAATGAGGCTGTATAAGTCAGCACTTCACTTTTGCTGGAAGTGTTGGTGGGGCCCACTGGGAAGCTAAACCCACACACCCACGAGGCTCTTGCACTGCACTTCAATGAGAGGGCTGCTTGCTAATAAGGAATATTAAGCATGATTCAGAATTACATAATACAACATCTCAAACAGGATACAAGAAAGAAATTTATCATATTAACAGCTAGGAATATCACAACACAAATGAGAAGTGGTAATCAACAGATGCCAATACTGAAGTGAATCAAATGTTGGAATTATGTTACAAGGATTTTAAAGCAGCCATTATAAAAATGTTTCAAAAGCAATTACAAATCCTTTTGAAACACATAAAAACATGAAATATCTTACTAAAGGAACAAAGTTATAAAACATAACCAAATGTAAATTATAGAACTGAAGAATAAAATCTCACTGGATGGGTTAAATAGCAGACTGAACATAATGGAGAATAGAATTAAATAACTTGAGCACAGACTGTTAGAATTTACTAACTCTATGAAACATGAAAAGCCTGTAAAAGAATGAACAGAGCCTCGGGGACCTGTAGGACATATATATGTATATACGCACATGCCCCTCCCCCCCACACACATCCTCATTCATATAAGTTCTTTAATTCATATTTTATAGTTGAAGGGGAAACATAATCCATATGTTATGGTGCTCAATGTAAGTAAATATCTGACTATTATATTTAAAAAGTGGAGAAGAGAAGGTATAAGGGCACAAATAAAAGTCTACATTCAACTCAAAGTGGTAAAACATGAATACCAGTACACTATGATAATATGTATATTAACACATACACACATAACTATAACAACCACTATAAATCAAAAAATAGAATCCTAAAAGTGTTAAGTAACACACAGGAAGGAAGAAAAGAGAAACAGAGGAAGCCAATGAAAAACACATAATAAAATGGCAGATGAAGGCCTTGAAATATCAATAGTTATTTAAATGTAATGGTCTAAATGCACCAATTCGGATTTTTGAAGGGGGAATAAAACCAAACAAAAAAATCCCTACAAACAGTCTAAACCATCATCTGAAATAATATGTTGTCTACAAGTAACTCTTCAAATACCATAACATAAGTAGGTTGAAAGCAAAATGATGGAAAATACGTATTATGTACATACAATTTTTTTAAAAAAAATCACAGGGTAGCTAATATGATAAAGCCAAATTGAGCACAAAAAAACCCTAAAAAGAGGAAATATATATAATTATAAAAATATCAATCCACCAGAAAGACATCATTGTCCCAGATGTGTACACACTAAACCACAGAGCCTCACATTATGTAAAGAAAAAACCAATAATGCTGAAAGGAGAAATACATAACTTCATAATTATACATGTAGGAACTTCAAGCCTCCACTCTCAGCAATTGACAGCAGTACTAGCAAATCAGCAAGGATGTAGGATAACAACATAGTTAATAGGATCCAATTGTCTACACACACACACACACACACACACACACACACACACACACACACACATATCATTCCACCCAATAACAGGAGAATGCACATTGTTTTCAAGTGCCCATAGAACATTCACTAAGTGTGACAGGCTAATGGCCCTTTCCCTAAGATATCCATATTCAAATCCCCAGAACATATGAATATGTAAGGTTACATAGTGAGGGGGAATTAAGGTTGCAGATGGAATTGAAGTTGCTAATTAACTGGCCTTAAATTAGTAAGATTACCTTGAATTATGAATTGGACTCAGTTTAATCGCAGGGATCCTTAACAGTAGAGAAGAGAGGCAGAAGAAGGAAAACCAGAGAGAGAGTGGTCTGAGAAGGAATTGTTCTGATGTTGCTGACTTTGATGATGAAGGAAGAAAGGCCACAAGCCAGTGAATGTGGGAAGAATACAGAAGGTGGAAAGGGATTCTCCCCCTAGAGCCTCCAAAAATGAAAACAGACCTGCCAACACCTTGATTTTAGTGAGCTCTATAAGGGAAGTTTTGCACTTCTGAAGTATATAACTCTCATACCTTTGTGTTGTTGTTTTAAGCCACTAAACTTGTAGGAATTTGTCACAGCAGATGTAGAAATCTAATGCTCCAAAACAGACCATCTCCTTGGCCATTAAACAAACGTCAACAAAGGTAAAGTTACCAAAGTTATACAGAGTGTATTCCCTAGCTACAGTGGACTCAAACTAGAAATAAATAACAGAAAGATGAAAGAAAAATCTTTAAACACTTGAAAAATAAATAACATTTCTTATTGGGTACAATGTTCACTGTACAACTTGAAGAGTGATGGCTATACCAAAGGCTCAGACTATACCACTACACAATATATGTATGTAAGAAATCTGTACTTGCACCCCTTAAATATATGAAAATAACTAAAGATTATAAATAACACATTCCTAAATAATTTCTGTGTCAAAGAGGAGTTCTCAAGAATAACCCACAATAATATATAAGGTTCAGTAATAATGATAATACAGCATATCAAATTGTTTTGCAGGCAGCTAAAACAGAGACAAATTTATAACACTAAATTCTTACATTAGAAAGAAGGAAACACTCAAATTAGTAATCCAATTCTCTAATGTAAAAAAAAAAAAGGAAAATTAAAATAAACCCTATGAAAGTAGAAGAAAGTAAATAAAAACAAAAACATATAAAATTGAAAACAAAAAAGCAAGAAAGTCAGTGAAACAAAGGCTGGTTTTAAAAAATATCAACAAAATTGACAGACTAATGAAAACACTGACAATACTAACAGAAAACACAAAATACCAATATCAACAATGGAAAAAAGCAGTATCACTACAGACCATGCAGTTCAAAAAGGTAAAAGCAGATTATCACAAACTACACAGAGAAGTTGTCAACTGAGAAGAAATGGGTGAATTCCTTGCAAACCACAAACTACCAAAATTCAAATAAAATGCAACAGTAACTCTGAGTAATTTTGTAATCACCAAAGAAATTAAATTTGCAATTATAATACTTCTATAAAGGATGTTTCCAGACCCAGATGATTTACAAAATAATTTTATAAAATATTGAAGAAGAAATTAACTCAATATGTATACAATATTTTTCAGAAAATTGATGAGGAAGATACATTTATGAGACTAGTGTTATCCTGATACCTAACCAAACAAGACAGCATAAAAAAAGAAAGAAAACTTTATGCCAACATGTCTAACATAGATGCAAAATTTCTCAACAAAATTTTAGAAAATAAAATCTGGTAATATAAATATAATATATTAATAAAAAGAATAATCACTATGATCAAATTGGTTTTATTCCAAGTATTTGACACTGAGTCAAGATTTGAAAAATTAATGTAATCCACCATATCAACAAGGTTAGGGAGAAAAAAACTGCAGATCAAAACCACAATGAGATACCATCTCACACCAGTTAGAATGGCGATTATTATAAAGTCAGGAAACAACAGGTGCTGGAGAGGATGTGGAGAAATAGGAACACTTTTACACTGTTGGTGGGATTGTAAACTAGTTCAACCATTATGGAAAACAGTATGGCAATTCCTCAAGGATCTAGAACTAGAAGTACCATATGACCCAGCCATCCCATTACTGGGTATATACCCAAAGGATTATAAATCATTCTACCATAAAGATATATGCACATGTATGTTTTTTGTAGCACTATTTACAATAGCAAAGACTTAGAACCAACCCAAATGTCCATCAGTGATAGATTGGATAAAGAAAATGTGGCACATATACACCATAGAATACTATGCAGCCATAAAAAAGCATGAGTTCATGTTTTTTGCAGGGACATGGATGACGCTGGAAACCGTCATCTTCAGTAAACTAACACAGAAACAGAAAACCAAACACTGCATGTTCTCACTCGTAAGTGGGAGCTGAACAATGAGAACACATGGACACAGAGTGGGGAACATCACACACCAGGGCCTGTTGGGGAGTAGGGGCAAGGGGAAGGAGAGCATTAGGACAAATACTTAATGCATCCGGGGCTTAAAACCTAGATAATGTGTTGATAGGTACAGCAAACCATCGTGGCACAAGGTTACCTTTGTAACAAACCTCCACATTCTGCCCATGCATCCCAGAACTTAAAGTAAATTTTTTTAAAAAAAAAAACACACAAGATTATATCAATGAATGCAGAAAAAAAGACAAAATCCAAAGCCTATCATGATAACCTCAGCCAACTAGGAATAAAGAACTTTATTCACTTCTCACACATAGCCCCCTATATCACAGAACCATCAATCATACACCAAAGCCTTCTCACATTTGGAATCTCTTTGATTTCTCCTGCTGCTGCATCTTTTCTACTTCTTTTGATACATCTCTCTGACTTTCTTTGGCTTTCCTTTTCCTCTTATATCTTATGACTGCATTCATCTCACCTGGATCTAGGATAGTCTCCCTATTTTAAGGTTACCCAATTAGCAAACTTAATGATATCTACAAAGACCCTTTGTAGCAGTACCTGGATTAACGGTAGATTGAATAACCAAGTGATAGAAATTTTGGGAACATTTATTTAGATTTCTGCCTACAACAGGTGGCAAACTCAGATAAACCTCCAGAGGGACATGAATAGGAAGTCTTAATGGTTGAACGCTACTTCAGTCAAATTCCTTCTTTCTTTCTACTCTTTATTTACTAAATACTTATTGAATGAATATTATGTACTCAGACTGTGATAGATAAAGGGGATAAAGAAGTGAATAAGAAACAGTACCTGGCCTCATGGATATGGTAAACTTGTGATGAATACCAAGAGTTAAAAATTTGTTTGGTGATTATCACCAAGATGTAAATATATACATCTAGGGAGACGAATGTATTGGGAAGAGTAATTATAGGGTGCTGTGGGAGCTAAATAGAGACTCATCTGAAACAGACTAATGAAGAACAAAATTTGCAATCTACGGCCGGGCACGGTGGCTCATGCCTGTAATCCCAGCACTTTGGGAGGCTGAGGCAGGCGGATCAGGAGGTCAGGAGATCGAGACCATCCTGGCTAACACAGTGAAACCCCGTCTCTACTGAAAAAAAAAAAAATACAAAAAATTAGCCGGGCGTGGTGGCGGGCGCCTCTAGTCCCAGCTACTTGGGAGGCTGAGGCAGGAGAATGGCGTGAACCCGGGAGGCGGAGCTTGTAGTGAGCCGAGATTGCACCACTGCACTCCAGCCTGGGCGACATAGCGACTCCATCTCAAAAAAAAAAAAAAAAAAATTGCAATCTACATTTCTCCAAAGGTTAGAGAACTGATAATCTCCACAATGATTTCATATCTAAGGATACATCTGAGAAATGATGGGCAGATGTAGAAATCTTTGGGCTGGGTATGTTGAAACTGGATGATGGATCACAGGGGTCTGCAAATACTTAAAGAGTAGAGATGCCTACAGGAGAGGCTTTGATGGGAGATGGAAAACACCCCATAGTATTCCAGGTTTCTCCTCTCAGTAACCATCCTCATTGTGATTTAAACATTTGTGTTTCATAAGATATAACTTCTACATTACATGGAGAGAGAACATGGCAAGAATTGATGAAAATAGCTTCCTCCTCTTTTAACTTCCTTCCCTGCCTTCTTCCTTACTTCCTTGTCTTCTCCCTTCCTTTCTTCTCTTAAATGTTGAAGGAAAAGGGGAAGGCAAGTGTTAAGTAGCAGTTTATTTAAATAAGGAAATCATTTTTTCTGTGACATCTGGGCATGTATGTGAGGGCCCATTATCTGCAGAAACCTTTATAGTTCCTAATTGTATACAGTTAACACTATTGGGATTCTATGTTTCCTCCAAAAATAGCATTTTATTCAATGATGACTTTTCTATTTATTTTTAACTGCCTTTAGGAGAAATGGTGGGGGGGAGGGTGGTTGAGGAATCACTGTGGTGCCAAATTAAAAGCTCCGGAAGGGAAGACACTACTGTGGTGCCAAATTAAAAGCTCCTGAAGGGAAGACACTACTGTGGTGCCAAATTAAAAGCTCCTGAAGGGAAGAGTGGGAGTGATTATTATGACACTGACCATCCTGTGTTAAAATAAGTTTAGTGAAGAAAATGGGTTATGAAAATAAGGTCCAGGTTAGCACCAAATATCCTGGTGTCAACTCAGGAAAGTATTTTACTTACTACATGTATAATCTGGCTTGCAATACTCAAAAGGTGCTAGAGAAATTGTTTTAGGTAAAATATCTGCCGTGATTATTTCCAAAATGACTTAAGGCTAATTCACATATAAATAGTGAAAAATGTGACAAAGTTAGAGCAGAGACCAACTAAATTCAAGAGTTGCCCCCTATAGGAAGCCTTCCCTGACTGTATTCCGTTTCTGCTTTTAAGGCTGAGTTAGGTGTTTATTTTTCTCTTCCCATAAGTCCCCATGCTTCTATCTGTCATGATATGTGTTTTCTGATACATTGTTGATGATGGACTTCAACTTGAGAGGATGTTACCCATTTTGTGTCATATACCTTGTCCAATGCTTGATATAGACTATACTTAGTAAATAGCTGCTAACAGTTGTAAGTGGGCACAGGCATAGCTCTTATGTTTTTTGACAGTGAAAGAAAAAAAAAAAGGAGTCATAGTGAATATCTTAGTTCATTCAGGCTTCTATAACGGAATGCCATAGACTCGATGTCATACAAACAACAGAAATTTCTCACAGTTCTGGAGGCTGGGAAGTCCAAGATCCAGGTGCCAGCAGATTTGGTGTTTGGTGAGGACCCACTTCCTGGTTCATAGACAGCCGTCTTCTTGTTGTAACCTCACATTGCAGATGGGGCAAAAAAAAAAACTCTCTGGGATCTCTTTTATGAGGGCACTAATCCCCTTCATGAATTCTCCACCCTCATGAGCCAGTTACCTCCCAAAGGCCCGACCTCCAAATAATATTGAGGATTAGGTTTCAATATGTGAATTTTGGGGAGACATAAACATTTAGTCTATAGCACAAATTACATAATTTGAGGACCCTTTTCTACCCTTATTTGAACTCTTTGAGCAAGACAAACAAGGAATCACACTCTCCTTTTTCTATGAGCTTCTTTAAAAACATAGTATCTTGGTTTTCTCCTGACTGGTTACTTTTTTTCAGTTTACTTGTTATTATTTCTGCTTCTTCTAAATACTGGAATTTCTCTCAACCCTATCTTGGGTCACATTCTTCTCTCCCTCTCTATGCTTTTTCTATAAGTAATCTCATTTATTTCCATGACTTAACATTTTCCTACCCTCTGTCATAATATAATATGAAAAGATCTGGACCACCTGGACATCACATTGATTCTCTGCATTGGTAACATCATGTAGGTTGGACAGGACAGGCAAGAAGTCGCAAATAGACTGGAGGCTTTGTTAAGGCACATGTACTTCAGAGGGTGGGAAATGAACGCTATTAAGTTTCAGGGACCTGCAATTTCTGTGAAATTTTGAGGTTTCCAGTAGTCAGGAATGTTCTGGGATAATTTGCTCCAAAGTAAAAGGCACATTGCTGCATGCATTGTGAATCTCACATTACAAAGAAAGAAACGCAGCACTGGGTAGCCATCTTTGGATTCTAGAAGCCTAGAATTCCACACCTGAGCATATTTTTCCTCTTCTTATATTTGATAACATGGAAATGTACCATCTTTGAGTGGGGTCAAGAAGGAAAAGCTACTGAAGCAGGTCCAGACCACATTGCAATCATCCTTGTCATTTGAGCCATATAATTCGTTAAACCCTGTTGTATTGGAAATACTAGTTTTGGGAAAGGATGCAGTTTGGAGCATATGTTTTAGTGGGATATTCACAATATAACACCTTGGTATTCTGGAACAAAGCTATGCTATTCATAGCAAATAATTACCTGTGTTTTAAGAAACAGCCCTTGGAGTGTTGCTGGACCCTGACAGAGGCATAACACTTTGCCATGTGTCACCAAGTGAACATGTATTCAGAACTGCTCTAGGGCTGAGTTCTATTGAACCCAACAAATCATACAGTCAGATATGTCTAGCAACAGGCCATTAGGAAATGGACTAAATTGAACCCAAGCAGGATCAGAGAGTACAAACAAGCTGCATGAGCTGGAAGACTAGAATGCTTGCTACCCAAAAGAGTTGTACCAGTGTCCCTTCCCTGGTTTGCACCCATGGACATATAAGGGCTTCTGTACTACTGACTGAATGAAGAAAAACTCTGAGCTTCATTTACAGATGGGTCAGCATGCTACGTGAATGAAATGGAAAAATTGACAGTGGCCACATTGTAAGCACATTCAGGAGTGGCCCTGTAACTTAATGAAGATAATGAAGATAAAAATCTTCTTTATGGTAAGAGCTTCAGTTCTAGCACCCTGATTATCTACTTTGTGTAGAGGGAGAAGGGGTCTGAGGTGAGAATATATAGATTAATGGGCAGTGGTCAATGACCTGGCCTTCTAATCTGAGGCCTAGAAAGACAAGCACTAGAAAACTGAAGACAATGAGGTCTATGGAATAGGCATGTGGATAGACGTATGGGAGGGAATAAAAGTGTGAAAATATTTTAATGTTCACCAGAAAGCATTTACTACCGATAGGTACTGCAATGTAAGTTGATGAAATGACTTGATCAGTTGACCTTACCAGCCTTTCTCATTAGCGACCCCAGACATATCATAATGGGCACGTGAATGGAGTGGCCATGGTAGCAGAGATGCAGACTGTATGTGTGTTCAACAGCATAAACTTCCACAAGCCTAACTATCGTTGTCTCTGAATGTCCAACTTGTCAACAACATAGGCCAAATCTGAGCCCCCACTATGACACCATTATTCAAGGAGACCAAATGACCTTGGGGTGGCAAGGTTGACCACATTGGGCCCCTCTATTTTGGAAAGGCCAGAAGTTGATTCTCACGAAGACAGAAACTTATCTAGCCATGAGTTTGCCTTTCCTGCTTATAGAGGCTCAGCCAGCACTTAACATCTGTGAGCTTATAAAATTCCTGATCCATAAACTGGGTATCTCACACAGCACAGCATCTGACAAGACTGCCCACTTCACAGAAAATGAGGTTCAGGAGTGGGCTCATGGCCATAGGTTCCACTGACCATATCACGTAACACACCATCCAGAAACAGCTGACCTCAGAGAACACTGGAACTTTCTAAAGATGCAACTGAAGTGCCAGGTCAGGAGAAACAGTCTGAATGAATGGGATGTCATCTTTTAAATGCAGTGTATTTTAGTGTATTTATTAAATCAGCAGCCTCTATATGACACTGTGTCTCCCTTATGAAAGTGTATGTGTCTGGAAACAAAGTTTGGCAATAGGATTGGCCCCACACCACCATTTCCTATGATCCACTGGGAAAGTGTGTGCTTCATATCCTCATAATTTTAAGGTCTAGTGTTTGGAGGGCCTTGTTGACAAGGGGACATATTCTTGCCAGGAGAAACAAGTAACAACAGTTTATGGCTGCCATCAGAGCACTTTGTACTCCTGTGCCCAAGGAGAAGCAGATGAGAAGAGAAATCATGGGAATGTGTAACTGATTCTGATCATCAGGATGAAGCAGGGCTCCTTTTCTCCATTGAAGCCAGAAGGGATTATGTGTGAAACTGAAGTGATCCACTTGGATACCTCCTTGTACTCTCTTGCCCCATTGTAACTATGAATGTACAAGTGCAGCGAACCCAGACCAAGAAGCTTTCGGAGCAGTAAGGAATGAAGGTTTGGAATCCAACACCAGGTAAACCACCAAAACCTGATGAGGAAATAGCTGAGGTCATGTTGTCCTTCCCTTCCCTCATACCCCAACCTGACTCCAACAACTTTAGTCATTAACAAGCTCTGCTGGATCTCACTCCAAAATATATCTTACGTACATCTGCTTTCTCTCATCTCCACTCCTACACCTTCGTCTCAGCCATGATTATATCACACTTGCATTACTTCAAGTCTCCTAAACAATTTCTTATCTCTCTCTTCTGCTGCGATTCGTACCCCCAACAGTAGATAAAGCAATTAAAATTATTTATGTCAAATTTTTCACCAATTTAAAACATTTCTGTGACTTCCCACAAATTTTAACATAAAACTTCAATTTCAGTTTCTAACATGGACTATAAAGTTCTGTGTCATCTCGCCATTTCCTGTTTCCATTCACATCTTGTACTATCTCCCCCATAGCTCACTAACCATTCAGGTCTTACTGACTTCCTTGACAGTGTGAGGCTATGCACACTTTCTTGCCTCCGGTACTTTGCACCAGCTGTTATTTTGCCTGGAACTTTTTATTTTAGTATCTTTGTATAGCAGGCTTTCATACCATTTAGTTCTCAGTAAAAAAGTCATGTATTTACTAATGCCTTTCCTGGCTATGCAGTGTAAAGTACTGAAGGAGGTTTCTTATTTCCCCACAACTCATGGTTATCTTTTCTCAATAACCTGATTTTTATTATCCGTGTATTTTGTGAGTTTTTAAAATTATCTATCACCTCAAATAGACTTTAAGATTGATGACTTCAAAAATTGCTTGCCTTGTTTGTCATTAAATGCTTAGTGCCAAACAGCACGAAGTATAAAGTAGATGCTCAAAAAATATGTTTATTGAATGAATTTGGTCACTGCTTAATAGAAGACACTTTTTACAAACCGTTTTTCCTAAAAAAGTGATATTTTGTCCTATAAATGTAATTTTGATAAAGATAAGTGGAGAATATCTTAGACAGTAATTCAATTATGGCTTTATAAGGGAGATGCTATTTTATCTGCCATAGAGGCAGTACATCACAATTCACAAGGAATTTTTTTTTTTTTTTTTTTTTTTTTTTTTTTTTTAGACGGAGTCTCTCTCTGTCACCCAGGCTGGAGTGCCATGGCACAGTCTCAGCTCACTGCAACCTCCACCTCCCAGATTCAAGCGATTCTTCTGCCTCAGCCTCCCGAGTAGCTGGGACTACAGGCATGCACCACCATGCCGGCTAATTTTTGTATTTTTAGTAGAGACAGAGTTTCACCATATTGGCCAGGCTGGTCACTAACTCCTGACCTCGTGATCCGCCCGCCTTGGCCTTCCAAAGTGCTGGGATTACAGGTGTGGGCCACTGTGCCCAGCCACAAGGACATTTGTATGGGTAAAGTTATAGGAGGGTATATGGAGATAACAAAGACAGAGGTATAATAATCCCAGAATGCATTTCTTTATGAGAATCCAATTATGTGTCATTTACGTTTTCACTCTGAAAATGTAATAAGCTCATTGTTGAACCTTTGGAATATATATTTATATAAATTTAGAGATAATAACTTTTCCACCTTAATGTACCATTTTCCAATCTTTCTTTTAGAGTAAATCGGATTGATAATTCTGTATTTTGCTTTGTTTTCATTTATATCATATAATTTCCCCATATTTTCTCAAATACAATTTAAAGGTTTGTCTTTTAAGTGATCATATGAATGTGCCATATTTATTTTAACCTATTTCTTTATACTCAAATGTTTAAATTCTTCTTAGTTTTATAACACAATTTTGAACTTTTATATTTTCATCATAATTTTGAATTTATGAAACAGTGCTGGGAGGAGGATCTTCATTAATTAATATATATTCATACTTCTTATTTCCTTATTGTGTAATCTCCAAAGTGTAATTTCAATGTTATAATGCTTGAGAATATTTGAAGGCTGCTATAGATTGATATTTATTTCCATAAATTCTTAAATTTTGTACTAACTTACAGTCTCACCAGCAATATTCGGTACGCTTTTCATAATACCTATCCATCATTAAGCATCATTATGGTTTTGTAGACTTCATAATTTAATAGATGACATAGGGCATGTCATTACTATTTAGTTTTATATTTATTTGATTACAGTTTCGAATGTTTATTTTATACTTTAAAACTCTATTTTGTCATGCTTATGGCAATGACTTTTGTTTACTTCCTACTTTTTAAGTCAGAATATCAGTTTTTTCTTATTCTTATTTAGTTTTAATTGTAAAATAAATACTTCTTAAGTTTGCAACCAAGTAGAATATAAAGCAAAAATCCTCTTTCCCCATATATATCTTTCTTTAACATTTTTCTTGATGTTACTATTTTATTTTATTTTGTTTTATTTCATATGACATGTTTTGAGAATTAACCAATAATGAATTGACAGGACAGGGTTTTTATTGTAGACACACCATATCTTTTTGTGTGCCCTTGAAAAATAGAAAACAGATTTTATTCTAATACAGAGACAGCATGTGTTCACCCATTCATCCATTTGTCCATTTATTCATTCATAAGTCTATTATTTTCATGAGTACCTCATGGGAAGACCTTGAAAATTTTCCATCTCTATCTCTCTCCCAAAACTACTGGATGCCTGAAATTGAACCATTAGTGAATCATTTTAGAGATGATTGGTCGGGAAAAAAAGGGCTATCAAAATGTTCAATGTGGCATATATACACCATGGAATACTATGCAGCCATAAAAAAGGATGAGTTTGCATCCTTTGTAGGGACATGGATGCAGCTGGAAACCATCATTCTTAGCAAACTATCACAAGAAGAGAAAACCAAACACTGCATGTTCTCACTCATAGGTGGGAACTGAACAATGAGCTCACTTGGACTTGGGAAGGGGAACATCACACACTGGGGCCTATCATGGGGAGGGGGGAGGGAGGAGGGATTGCATTGGGGAGTTATACGTGATATAAATGATGAATTGATGGGTGCTGACGAGTTGATGGGTGCAGCACACCAACATGGCACATGTATACATATGTAACAAACCTGCACGTTATGCACATGTACCCTAGAACTTAAAGTATAATAATAAAAAAAAAAAAATGTTCAATCGTAAAGAGTCAAGCAACAGTCAATCTACCTCCCTCTATCTTTTCCATCCTGTTCTTTCACTCCTTTTCCATACACCAAGAAAGGCCTTGGGGAATTTTTGGCTCGGGACTCCTCATTCTTTCCTCCCATTTCAAAGCCTTTTGATTTATATTGGGAGGACCATGGTGAGGTTTCATGTTTATTTTTGGGGTTCGGGATAGTTGTTTTTCTCAACAGTTATAGGTAAGAAACACAGAGTACAATTTATTGCATTCTTAGCCGTGTCTTGATGAATTCGGGTAGAAGGGGTCCTGCTACCTTTCTCTTGAATGAGAGCACTTTCTTCTTCTCAGTTACGTGTGTTTCTGGGGCCTGGATGAGTTTTTACCAGGGCTGGGACTAGGGTGACAGAATCTCATAGGGTCCAGGTTAGGGTGAGGCAAGTGAGTGAATTGTGAAAGTGCTGGATTTATTTAAATTTTTGTCCATCATGGATTGTTTTATTGATTTAGAATTTTTTAAATATTGCATTGAAATATTCTCCTTGATTACTGAGTTGTTTTGATGGTCCCTACATTTTGTGCCCAAGTTGAGTGCCTCAGTTGCCTCATCCTAATCCTAATATAAGCTTTGTTCCGCAGAGATGAAGGAGTCTTAGCATCATCTGTGGGCTACTCTGGTTCCTCTATTATTAACCAAAACTGGATGATCCCCAAACCCACTCTCAGCTGTCATTTTTGGAGAAAGTTTTGGGCTTCCTTCCATATCCATCTGCTTTAGCACTGGGTGTATTCCACCTGTTTGAGTGAATGTCCTGTTCTGTCTAGATTCTGTGACCATTCAGTGGTTATCATCCATTTGCAATGGACACAGAAAAGTAAAACAATAGTAAAAGAAACTATGCACTTCAGAAAGACATCCACGGGCTTATTTAGTTTAGGAATTTGTGGCAGGTGTGGTTGCAGATAATGGGAAGGAGGACACATTCTTCCAAGGCTCTGAAGTTGCAGAGGCCTGCACAAGGTACACTATTATATGGATTCTCAACATTCATTACAAATTGCAATCACCTGGAGAGCTTTAAAAAAGTCAGGCCAGGCTGGGTGTGATGGCTTATGCCTGTAATCCCAGAACTTTGGGAGGATCACTTGAGGTCAGGAGTTTGAGACCAGCCTGGCCAACATGGTGAAACCCTGTCTCTACTAAAAGTACAAAAATTGGTGGTGGTGAGCACATGTAATCCCAGCTACTCAGGAGGCTGAGGCAGGAGAATTGCTTAAACCCAGGAGGGAGAGGTTTCAGTGAGCTGGGATCGTGCCACAGCACTCCAGCCTAGATGACAGAGCAAGACTCCATCTTAAAAAAAAATTAAAAAAAAAAATTGAAGATGGGGTACTACCTTTAACTTTTCTTTTAATTTGTCTAGGGAGAGGCCCACTCATTAGGGGTCTTAAAGTGCCTCAGATAATATTATTGTGTAACCAAACTTAAAAACCACTGTTCTTTTGTTATTCACAGGACAGCTAAGACTTATTCTTAAGGGTATGGAAAACAGATTAATATCATCCCTAAATGCCAAGTCAACAGTATCTAAGGACTTTGGTAAATAAATGTCTTCTACAGCCAAAATTGGTAACAGCAGAAGGAAGGATGGGGAGCAGAGCTTAGTGTTTCCATGAGATTTGAAATATATGTCCCAATGATATTTATGATTGAGGCTGGGAGCTGATTTCTCTTTTTCCCCACTGGGTGATCCAATTTTTATTTAATTTAGTTTTGGAGGTGAACTCACCTGTATATTTGTATACACCTGATATGTGTTGTAATAGTAACTTGTCACCTTTCTGAGAAATGTATTTAGTATTATGAGTCTCTGTTAAATCACAATGAATGGTCAATGAAGGTTTCTGAGGCTGAGGAATAAACACCCCTGTGTGTTTCCATGTAGTTTCTATAAGATTATTAGATTTGTCAAATACAGTCTATGTTAATTCATCTAGCAGATTTGTTTTCCTTATGGTAATTGTGAGAAATAGCTTCATAACTAGGAAATGAATAAACTATTTCTTCCATGATGTGGTAATATGATTTATCAAAGTAATCTGATTTGAATCTAATACATCTCATCAGCTGGGTTCCTCAATATATTTTAAACATTTACCAAAAAGTTTCTTCCAAAATAAGTGTTTTCTTTGGGGCATACGTACTAGATATCTTGCTTGTTTTTTGAACATCTTCGGAGACATATTTTTGCTGCAGCTTTCAGGCTGGAATGTAAAATCTCCAGTGGGCATCAGTCTCAATTTCACGCCATTACTTCCTCCCTTCAGAAAACCCCCTGTATTTAAGAGAAGTAAGAGAGCACCACTGTGGAAAGGGGCTGATATTGCTTCTCAGGTAGACAAAGACCATAACCACGTGAAGAAGCTGGAAGAGTTTCTGTCTTCATTACACTAATAGGATTTTGAGGACTATTCGGGTAATGAAGATTAATAGTCTCATTATTCTTTCACATTTATGGTAAACCAAAGCCACAGATCATTGAAGAAATAAGTGTTTTCAAATGTTACATAGTTGTCATGACTGAGAAGAAGGAGGCAATACATTTTGGTTTCTTACAATAAGTTTACCTCGTCTTTGCTGGGTAACCACAACTTTCTGTGGTCTAGATTGCATTGCTGAAAATGACCATCATATTGTCTTCCTACTCTGACATTTATTAAATGTAGTTCTTGTTCTGTTGAGATGTTTGGAAGGTGGCGGGATATGGGATGCCAGGGCTGTTTCTTTTTTCTACATTTTGGAATTATTGATAGAATAATATTTCTGCAACGCTGAAGTAAGGTCAAAAGATTACCACTGGGAGATTTTCAGTCAACTTAATTACCTAGGGATATATTGATGAAGAATACTTTTGTTTTATTTCACAGCGACATAGTGGGAATTTATCTGGCACTTCCACTAAATTGCTGCATGAACTTAGGGAGATCACATCCCTTCTTGTGGCCCCAGTTTTCATGCCCACATACTGGAATTGAACCAGGTAATCTCCAAACCTTCATCCAACTCAAATAAGCTATGGTTTGTTGATTTATTCCTAAGATTATGTGAATTAATGCATGCAGGTTTTGCCTTATATCTAAGGAAAATAATTTTTGACAATGAATTCAGCATAGCAATGCTATAATGTTGCTATCTTTATATTTTTAAAACTGCATTTCTCCTAAATAACTTAATGCTCTCTGACATTTAGAATTATCTCAGAAGCATAGTCTAAATTGTATTTCATTAATTTTCGCCATGTGTGAGCAGTGATTATAGAAATGTTATTCTTGTTTTATAGGTTTATAAAAAAATAAGGCAAGTTAAACTACATTCTTCAAGGCGTTAAGGGGAAAAAATTAGAATTAAGTATTAGGATTTGGTAAGCATGGTGGAGGGGAAGAATGAGATGCGTAGAGGCTGCTGGAAGCTAGAGTTGGGTATAGGGTATGGGCACATCACATACGTAGCGTTGGTTGTGAAAGAGCTACTTGAAAGGAAGAGAGAGGTAATGGGCAGCAGCAATTAGGATGGTCATGATTCTGTCTGTCCAGTCCAGACTGTAAGAAATTGTGTAAGAATTACCTGCTAAGTGTGTAGGTGGGCCTAACAAGTCTTCGAACCCAACTTTTTATCCGGTATCTAATT
Organism: Piliocolobus tephrosceles; assembly: GCF_002776525.5. Classification (NCBI taxonomy): domain Eukaryota; kingdom Metazoa; phylum Chordata; class Mammalia; order Primates; family Cercopithecidae; genus Piliocolobus; species Piliocolobus tephrosceles. Next base: position 7,992,190 of record NC_045445.1, on the reverse strand, counting down.
TTATTCTAAAAGCCCTACAGCAGCAATTATAGCTCAGACTTACCAAGCACCTATGTCGAAAACTGTGTTTTGTATTTTATATACATTCTAGTGGTTAAATATTCAAACGCAGGTACTATGTTTATTTTACATCTAAGAAAGCTGGAGTTAATAGAGGTTAAATGTCTTGGACCAGGTCACACAGCCTGTAAGTGGTGAAGCTGGCAGCTGAATCTAGATCTGTCTCAACTCAAATTTTCCCTTTACAAAATTTCTCCAGCAACCGATATTCAAACAGTTTATAGTACTATCATTTGTGCCTGCATATTTTATTGCTTTTTAGAAAATTTCAATCTTTCTGAGAATTTTTTTTTTTTTTTTTTTTTTTTTTTTGGGTTTTTCTTTTTTCCCCCGGGCGGGGGTGCAGTGGCGGGTTCTCTGCCCTCTGGCAGCTCCCCCCCCCGGTGTTTCCCCCTTCCTC
>NC_045445.1:7886288-7991330 GCF_002776525.5 Piliocolobus tephrosceles | reverse complement strand
ATAACTGATACTATCACTATAGCCATGATTCTTCAAAAGGTAACGAGATTTATTTGACTTTTTGTCCTATCTGTACAGGGAGCTTATTTTCACAACTCAAAATTGTTACATAAGGTCTATGGCAGCAGACAGTTCATGATGGTTAATACTGAGTGTCAATTTGACTGAATTGAAGGATACAAAGTATTGTTCCTGGGTGTATCTGTGAGGGTATTGCCAAAGGAGATTAACATTTGAGTCAGTGGGCTGGGAAAGGCAGACCCACCCTTAATCTGGGTGGGCAACATCTAATCAGCTGCCAGAGAGGCTAGAATATAAGCAGGCAGAGAAATGTGAAAAGAGAGACTGGCCTAGCCTCCCAGCCTACGTCTTTCTCCCGTGTTGGATGCTTCCTGCCCTTGAACATCGGACTCCAAGTTCTTCTGTTTTGGGCCTTGTACTGGCTCTCCTTGCTGTTAGCCTGCAGACAGCCTGTTGTGGGATCTTGTGATTGTGTGAGTTATTACTTAATTAACTCCCCTTTATATATATACATACACATATATATATGTATATATACATACGTATATGTATATACACTGACAAATACACAGTTCTTGTCACCTAAACTTGATTCCACAAATGGCTCTATGCGTCTTTTTCTGCCCTTACGTCTCACCTCAGCTCAAATCCTGAAATGATTCCCTTCCCCTCTGGAACTCATAGTCAGTTATCCATAACATACCCTATACCCTTGACCTCTTCTCTGAAAGCTCCCTTCTCCTTTTTGTTCGAACTGTAACCTGGCTGTTCTCTGAGGACACTGCCTCCCCTACAGGCCTCTCATGTTGTGGTTATTTTCCCTCTCTTACAAGTCTCATCCCACTAAGCCTGCAGGTAGAGGATACCATTTTTCCCTTCTGCTTCCTAATAGATCCCAGCACTGAATTCCACCTTTAGACTCTGCCACCCATTACCCCTCCCTATTGTGTCATCTACTTCTGGATCATTTCTCCTCATTCCTCAGAGTTTTAATCTTGTGGCTCCCTGTCACACATTCCATCGCGACTCCTTTCATAATTTTGGATGATTTTTGAATTTCTTCATGGACAATAATACCATACACTCGTAGTTTCTCAACTCTTCTCTTCTCCTCTAAAAGGTCTTATCTTCCACCTCACTTCAACCATCATTCCTAAAATCATTTTCTAGACATTGTCATTACCAATGACCTGAATTTTTTTATAATCTCCATTTCAAAAATCTCATCTTTGAATAACAACTCTTCTTTTTCCAGCTCACTCCCTCTACCCCCAATCTCCAAGCATCGTTAGTGTTCCCTGAGAACTTTAATTCATCGATATTCCACCTTTTCTTCTCTTTCACTCCACTCATGTTTTTATTTCCCTCATTACTCAGCTTAAATTCTGTCTTTATAATGACTCACTGGCATATACTTTCAATCTCTTTGTTCTGCTCTCCCTCCCTGTATCCAGTGAGGAAAAACAACAAAAACCAAAACCCTGATTAGCTAACACTACTCCCTTTCTGCACTCATGCAGCTGGACGTAGCTGGTGAAAAACATCTAACCATGCCAACTTATGTCACTTTAAGTTTACAACACCAATTCTCAAATGATCCTTTAAGGTTGTCTAAAAGAAATATCACCTTTCTCTCTTCCACTTTATTCTATATCTTCCTACATTGCTAACAAAAAAAAAAAGAAGCAATCAAAAGTTAACTTCCACAAACTCCCCTTATAATTATGTATCTAGTTATCTGCATCTGGGACCATATACTCTGTCTTCTCTCCCAGAGAAGAGAAGACAGTAAAACAATAGTTTAACCTCTTTACTGTAGTAAACTTCACCTTCACTTATTTGAGGACATCTGGCAATTCTTCCCTCTCTTTCTCTTAAATAACCTATTTTCCTCATTACTACTTTTCTGTAGTAATGTAAACATCTGTTTTGTTTACAGCATCTTCCCTGTTACCCTACATCCTCCTCCAGCTATTCCTACATTGTTCTTCTTCCATCTTCTTACAGTTAAACTCCTTGAATATACTATTTACATTTGCTGCCTCCAATTTATCTTCTTCTGACTTCCCCCGAACCCATCGCAGTTAGGTTATCATCTGAAATCACTGCTGTCATAGAGACCAAAAATATATATCCCTCTGTGTTCATAATTCTCATAAAAATTTTCAAACTTGCAGACAAGCTCAAAAATAATATAGTAAACGTACATGTAACCCAACTTACAATGAACAAATTTTAACATTTGAAATTATTGCTTTGGATTTTTATTTATTAAAAATAAATGTATAGACAAAACCCAATTTAGTTCCCTCTATCTTTATCCAAACTTAACCACTCTCCTGAACTTAGCATGTGCCTTCTTATTTATTTATTTAGTTAGTTTTTGGACGGAGTCTTGCTCTGACACCCAACCTGGAGTGCACTGGTGTGATCATAGCTTACTGTGGCCTCAAACTCCTGGGCTCAAGGGATCCGCCCACTTCATCCTCCCAAGTAGCTAGGACTACAGGAGCAACCACCATGTCCAGCTAATATTTTTTAACTTTTCTGTAGAGATGGAGTTTCATAATGTTGTCCAGACTGGTTCGGAATTCCTGGCATCAAGCAAACCTTGATTACAACTTTTATCTATTTTTTTTTTTTTTTAGTCTATATATTATACAGCTTTTTATGCATGAAAACAAACATTTGTATTATTTCCACAATTTATGTAAATTATATCTTATTGTGTGTTATTATCCATGTCAGTTCTGCAAATACGTTTGGTTAGTAAAATTTTCTGATAATTTTTCTGTCTTATCTTTCTCTGATTTTATATAGAAGTTGAATTACCTTAATGAAATGTGTCAATAAGCGCTTCACTTTCTCTACTCTTGAATAAGCTGTATAAGATAGGGTTTGTCTGTCCTTAGAGCGCTCATTAAAAATAAGATGGGTCATTTCTGTGGATAAATTTTTGAATTCTCACTAATTTTTTAATTAAAGGTCTAACATGGTTTTCTATTATATTTATTCTTGTATCAGTGTTGGTAACTCATCTTTTTTCTAGAAAACAGCCAACTCTCTTGCTGCTCTTTCCTAGATGTTTCTTAGTGGTAAGGATAAACCATTACACCTAGATGTCAAAGATCTTTTATATAAACTACTCCGTATCTTCTTTCTACTTGGCCTCTTAAATTCCCATCATGGAAACGTATTTTTAGCTTTGTTTTTACATTTGATCAAAAAAATGTGTTTGTCTTTATATATGTACCTGAAATCTTTATTTTTCATTATTACTATTATTGTATAGAAAGTTATTTAAGTTAAAAAATAAAATTAATTTTAAGTAACTCTGGCTAAAGAAGAAGTTATTAGGCATAAGAGGTATAGTTTTTTGTTTAATAATGAATATTTGTATTTATTTATGTATTTTTAATTTTTGTGGGTACATAGTAGGCAAATATGTTTATGGGTTACATGAGATAATTCAATACAGACATGCAATGCATAAAAATCACATCACAGTAAATGGAGTATCCATCACCTCCAGCATTTATTTGTGTTCCAAACAATTCATTTATACTCCTTTAGGTATTTCTAAATGTACAATTAAATGATATTTTACTATAGTCATCCTGTTGTGTTAGCAAATACTAGGTCTTAGTCATTCTTTCTAACTATGTTTTGTACCAGTTAATCATCCCCACTTCCCCCCACCATCCTCCACTACATTTCCCAGCCTCTCGTAACCATTCTTCTACTCTCTAGCTCTATGAGTTCATTTGCTTTAATTTGTAGCTCCCACAAATAAGTGAGAACATGTGATGTTTGACTCTCTGTGCCTGGTTTATTTCATTAACTTACCATAATGACCTCCAGTTCTATCTGTGTTGTTGCAAATTTCTCATTCGTTTTTAAGGCTGAATAGTAATCCCTGGCCTGTATGTACCACATTTTCTTTATCCATTCATTTTCATCTGTTGATGGACACTTAGGTTGCTTCCAAACCTCAGCTACTGTAGAAAGTGTTGCCACAAACATGGGAGTGCAGATATCTTTTCAACACACTGATTCCCTTTCTTTTGCTGTATACCTAGCGATGGGATTTCTGGATCATATGGTAACTGTATTTGTTGCTTTTTGAGGAACCACTAAAGTGTTCTCCATAGTGGTGGTGCTAATTTGCAGTCCCACCAACAGTGTACAAGAGTTTCCTTTTCTCTACATTCTTGTCAGCATTTGTTATTGCTTGACTTTGGGATAAAAGCAATTTTAAATCCTTGAGATGGTACCTCATTGTAGCTTCGATTTGCATTTCTCTGATCACTAATGATGTTGAACAGTTTTTCATATGCCTGTTTGCCATTTGTATGTCTTCTTTTGAGAAATATCTATATTCAGGTGTTTTGCCAAATTTTAATTTATTTATTAGATTGTTTCCTTATTGGTTTGAGCTCCTTACATATTCTGATTATTAATCCCTTGTCAGATGGGCAGTTTGCAAACACTGTCTCCCATTCTGTGAATTGTCTCTTCACTTTGTTTACTGTTTCTTTGCTAGGCAGCAGCTTTTAACTTTATGTGATCCTATTTGTCCACTTTTGCTTTGGTTCCCTGTGATTGTGAGCTATTACTCAAGAATTCTTTATTGAGACTAAGGTCTTGGAGAGTTTCCCCAAAGTTTATTTGCAGTAGTTTCATAGTTTGAGGTTTTAGATTTAAGTCTTTAATCTATTTTTATTTGATTTTTATATATGATGACATATAAGGGTAGAGTTTCATTCTTCTGCATATGGATATCCAGTTTTGTCAGCACAAATAATTGAAGGGGCTGCCCTTTTCACAATGTATGTTCTTGGTACCTTTGTCAAAAATGAGTTCACTGTAGATGTATGAATTTATCTTTGGGACCTCTAGTCTGTTCCTCTGATTTACATGTCTGTTTTTATGCCGATACCATGCTACTTTGGTTACTATAGCTCTGTAGTATAAGTTGAAGTCAGGTAATGTGATTCTTCCAGTTTTGTTCTTTTTGCTTAGGATAGCTTTGGCTATTCTGGGTCTTTCATTATTCCATAAATATATTAGGATTAATTTTTCTATTCCTGTGAAGTATGTTATTGGTATTATGCAATGAATCAGTAGACTGCTTTTGGTACTATGGACATTTCAGCAATACTGATACTTCCAATCCATGAACATGGAATATCTTTCCACTTTTTTTTTTTTTTTTTCTGTCTTCTTCAAGTTCTTTCATCAAAGTTTTATAGTGTTTATTTTAGGGATCGTTCACTTCTTTAGGTAAGTTAATTCCTAGGTATTTAATTTTATTTGTTGCTATTGTAAATGGAGTTACTTTATTAATTTATCTTTCAGATTTTTTCCCAGTGGGATATTTCCTGGTAGGATGTAGCTACTAATTTTTGTGAATTGGTTTGTATCCTGCAACTTTACTGAGTTTGTTTATAAGTTTGAATAGTTTTTTGGTGGAGTCTTTAAGTTTTTCCAAATATAAGAGCATATCATCTGCAAAGATAATTTAAGTTATTCCTTTCCAATTTGTATGATGCCCTTTATTTTTTTCTCTTGTCTGGTTTCTCTACCTTGGAATTTCAGTACTGTGTTGAATAATGGTGGTAAAAGGAGGTATCCTTGTGTTCCTGACCTTACGAGAAAGATTTAAAATATTTCCCCATTCTGTATGATATTAATTATGGGTCTGTCATATATGGCTTTTATTATGTGGAGATACGTTTCTTCTATACCCAGTTTTTTGAGGTTTTATCATGAGGGAATGTTGAATTTTATCAAATGCTTTTATAGCATCAATTCAAATGATCATATGGATTTTGCTCTTCATTCTGTTGGCATAATTTATCAAATTAATTGATTTTAATATACTGAACAATCCATGCATCCTAAAGATAAATACCACTTGCTCATGATGAATGATCTTTTTAGGATATTATTGAATTTTGTTTGCTAGTATTTTCTCTGAAGATTTCCACATCAATATTCATCAGTGATATTGACCTATGGTTTTTTCCTTTTGATGTGTCTTTGTCTGGTTTTGTTATCAGGGTATTCCTGGCCTCATAGAATGAGTAAATAAGTATTTCTTCCTTTTCTATTTTTCAGAATCGTTTGCGTAGCAATGGTATTATTCCTTCTTTAAATGTTTGGTAGAATTCAGCAGTGAAGCCATCTGGTCCCGTATTTTTCTTTGCTGGGAGACTTACAGCTTTGATCTTATTTTATTTTTATTTTTTTAGTATGTTCACGTTTTGAATTTCTTCATAGTTCAATCTTGGCAGATTTCATGGATCTTAAAATTTATTTGTTTCTTTGAGGTTTTCCAATTTATTTGCATGTAGTTGTTCATAGTAGCCACTAATGTGCCCTTGAATTTCTGCAATGTAAGTTGTAATGTCTTATTTTTATCTCTGATTTTATTTATTTGGATCTTATTTTTCTTTTTCTTAGTCTGGCTAAAGTTTTCTGAATTTTGTTTTCTCTTTTGCAAGGTAACAACTTTTTGTTTTGTTGATGCTTTGTTTTCTTTATGTCAAATTCATTTATTTCTGCTCTGATGTTTATTTTTTTTTCTACTAATTTTGAGGTTGGTTTACTCTTCCTTTTCTATTTCTTTAACATGCATCATTAGGTTGTCTGTTTGAAGGCTTTCCTTTTTTTTTTTTTTGATGTACACACTTATAAAATTCCCTCTTAGAACTACATTCATTGTATCCCACTATATTGTGTTTCTGTGACCATTTGTTTCAAGAAATGTTTCAATTTCCTTCCTAATTTCTTTATTTATCCACTGGTCATTCAGGAGCATATTATTTAGGTTTCATTGTTTTTATAGTTTCCAGAATTATTCTTGTTTTTGATTTCTAGTTTTATTTTATTTTTTGAGCAGAGAAAATACATGACATTATTTCAATTTTTTGAAGTGTTTTAAGATTTGTTTGTGATCTACCATATGGTCTATCCTTGAGAATGATCCATGTGCTGATAAAAATAACTTGTATTCTCTAGCCATTCGATAAAGTGTTCTGTAAATATCTAATAGGTATCATATAGTGCAGATTAAGTCTAATGTTTCTCTGTTGATTTTCTATCTGGAAGATCTGTCCAATGCTGAGAGTGGGCTGTTAAAGTCTCCAACTATTATTGCATTGGGGTCTACCTTTCCCTTCTTCTCTAGTAATATCTGCTTTATATATCTGGGTGCTCCAGTATTGAGTATATTTATATTTATAGTTTTTATGTCCTCTTATTAATTGACCACTATATCATTATAAAATGGTCTTTTTCTCTTCTTATGATTTTTGTCTTGAAATCCATTTTGTCTGCTATAAGTATAGCTATTCTTGCTCTTTTTTAGTTTCCATTGATGTGCAATGTCTTTTTTTTAATCCCTTTATTTTCAATCTATGTGTCTGTCTACAGGTGAAGTGTATTTCTTAAAGGCAGCAGATAATTACATCTTGTTTTTCTTATCTGTTCAGCCAATCCATGTCTTTTGATTGGAGAGTTTAATCCATTGACATTTAATGTTATTATTGATAGGTTAGGACTTACTCCTGACATTCTGTTATTTGTGTTCTCGTTGTTGTTTTGTCTTCTGTTCCATCTTTTCTTCCATCCCGTCTTCCTCTTAATGAATGTGATTGTCTTTGGTGGTATGATTTAATTTGTTGCTTTTTATTTTTTGTGCATCCATTATATGATTTTTGATTTGAGGCTACCATGAGATTTACAAATACTGTATTATAACTAATTGTTTTAAGCCGATAACAGCAATGTTTGCACACACAAAAAGCAAACAAGGAATAAAAAGAGCTCTAGATTAAATCTCTACACCTTAACTTTATGCCTCTGCTTTTTAGCTTTTTGTCATTTCTCTTTATATCTTATTATACCATATATGTCTTGAAAATTTGTATTAATACCACTATAATAGTTACTATTTTCAATTAGCTTATAATTTAATTTTTCTACTTAAGAGTAGTTTACACAGCACACTTACAGTGTCATAATATTATGTGTCTTTTGTGTACTTATTATTGTCAATTTTGTACCTTGAAATGATGTCTTATTGCTCATTAATGTCATTTTCATTCTGACTGAAGTACTCCATTTAGCATTTATTATAGAATAAGTCTGATGCTGATGAAATATCTCAGTTTTTGTTTGTCTGGAAAAGTCTTTGTTTTTCTTTCATATGTGAAGACTATCTTTGCTGGATATACTATTTCTAGAGTAATGATTTCTTTTTCCTTCAGCACTTTAAATGTCAAGCCACTCTCTCCTGGCCTGTAAGGCTTCTACTGAAAAGTCTGTTTCCAGGCATATTGAGTCTCCATTGTATGTTATTTGTTTCTTTTCTCTTGCTGCTTTTAGGATCCCTTCTTTGTTTTTGACCTTTGAGACTTTGCTTATTAAAGGCCTTGAGGTAGTCTTCTTAGGGTTAAATGCGCTTGGTATTCTACCTTCTTGTACATGGATGTTCTCTGTTACTATCCTTTTGAATTAACTTTCTTCCCCCATCTCTTTCTCTACCTCTTCTTTAAGGTCAATAACTCTTAGATGTGCCCTTTTGATGCTATTTTCCAGATCCCATATGTGTGCTTCATTGTTTTTTATTGTTTCTTCTTTGTCTCCTCTGACTTTGTCCTTTCAAATAGCCTGTCCTCAAACTCACTAATTTTTTCTTCCACCTGATCATTTCTGCTATTAAAAGACTCTGATACATTCTTTAGAATGTCGATTGCATTTTTAAGTACAGAATTTCTGCTTGACTATTTGTAATTGTTGCAATCTCTTTATTACATTTATCTGACAGAATTCTGAATTCCTTCTCTGTGGGTTATCTTCTATTTCTTAAAATTTCCTCAGAAGAGCTATTTCAAATTTTCTGTCAGCAAAGTCATGTATCTCTCTTTCTCCAAGACTGGTCCCTGGTGTCTTCTTTAGTTTCTTTCATGAGGTCATGTTTTCCTTAATGATCTTGATGCTTTTGGATGTTTGTCTGTGTCTGAGCATTGAAGAGTTAGGTATTTATTGTAGTCCTTGCAGTCTGGCTTGTTTGTACTTGTCCTTCTTGTGAACACTTTTCAGGTTTTTGAAAGGACTTGGGTGTTGTGATATACTTAAGCTAATTTCTGATACATGGATAAGCAAATGTATATATGGGCAAGGGAATAATATGAAGAAAATTTAAACAAAACTATAAACAGAAATAATTTTAACGGCACTATCAATTTGCACAACATAAAATATAATAAAGTTATATTTTCACATGGAACTGGGAAAATTAAATACAGTATTAAAACATAGTTTAAAATAATAGTTATATATCACAACCTACACTGATGCAATCCTTTCAGAAAACAATTTATATTACAATGTATTACAAGAGAATAACTGAAAGCAGGAGTACACAGCTCTATGTTGTTTATAAAATTAAATCCTGAAGAATACTCAACTATACAGCATTAAATTTTAAAATAAAACATGGCATATTTACTGCAGAATGATATGGAATTGTTAAATTTTTCATTATTAAGAAAAACAAACCAAAAACAAAATTGTTCGTGAAATAATATTCTCAACATATTTGTGTTGCTACATTGTCATGCAACTGTGGAAGAATACATATAGCATAAGGGTGAAAAATAGATGTAAGCCCAAGGAAATAAAAATTTTTGTATTATAATGGAAGGACTATGAGTACACTAGAGTAGACTGCTAGTTTATTTAATAATAGGTGTTGCCTTAGTTAAGTTTTGGCCTATTAGCCAACTGAGAAGTTAGATTTTAATCTTGTCTTCCTTGAGCCTCTAAAAGTTTCAGGTAAAACTTCAGCTTCTATTTTTAAATAATTCTATTTTTGTAAGAAATCATTTGGGAGGCCAAGGCGGGCGGATCACAAGGTCAGGAGATCGAGACCATCCTGGCTAATATGGCGAAACCCCGTCTCTACTAAAAATACAAAAAATTAGCTGGGCATGGTGGTGGGCACTTGTAATCCCAGCTGCTGGGAAGGCTGAGGCAGGAGAATGGCATGAACCCAGGAGGCAGAGCTTTCAGTGAGCCGAGGTCGTGCCACTACACTCCAGCCTGGGTGACAGAGCGAGACTCCATCTCCAAAAAAAAAAAAGAAAGCAAGAAATCATATCACTGTACTCTCTTCAGTAACAACAATCTGTCAGTCTGTGTGTGAGCCAGACACGTATTGCTTTAATTTCTGCAGATTTGTGTTAAAGCTGAGTGTCTGGTAAGGCTGTTATGTTTGATCACTCTCCATTTTCAGAACTTTCCTAGATAATCTCTAATGTCTATTTTCTTATATACATTTTATTCTCATGTTGTCAAGTTCCCACATTGTTTAAATTTCAATGCTGGTGCATAAAATTTACAGTTTAATTTGCAAGAATTGGCACTATTACTATGTTGTACTTCTCTATTCAAAAATAAAATATACATCTCGATTTGTTCACGTTCTGTTTATGTTTGTTACCTGAGTTTTATAGCTTTCTTCATATAATACTGATGAATTCCTTTTTACATTTATGTCTATGCATTTCACATTTTGTGGCTATTGAAAATTGAAAGCTTTCTTTAATTATATTTTAAGCTAGTTATCTGTTATCTATGGACAAACTACTGATTTCTGTATGTTATGGAGACAGTCACCTCACTGAACATTTTTGTTACTTTTAGTAGTTTTTCACTTTATTATTTGAGTTTGCAGAAGACAAGTTCTATCATCTGCAAGTAATACTAATTTTGCTTCATTCTTTTTAATATTTGGTTTTCATGGCTTCAATTTTAATAAATTATTTATCTTTTGTTCTCAGAAAAAATTTTGTTGATCACTATACTTACTGAATTGAAAACAAATGTTGTATTTGAATCATCATAGAGTAGCCGTTAATTAAGTGGGTCATATTGTGTGCTAGACAAGGCCAGATAAGCATGAATTAATGGCTAGGGAATTCTGAAACCCTGCACTACACACAAACACTAAAATGAATCTCATTGTTATTGTTCGACAGAGATGAAATGTACACTGACAATGTTAATTTATCACTTAATTGTTCTCATTTTTCAATATAGTAAAAACAAATATCTAGTGAAACATTAGTAGGTTAAAAATGGGCACTAAGACTTGGATTTGGCAACAAAAGCACAGGTGGCAAAAGCAAAAGTAGACAAAAGGGACTACATCAAACTTAAAAACTTTTTCTTAGCATACGAGAGAATCAACAGAATGAAAAGGCAACCTACAGAATGGGAGAAAATGTTTCCAAACCATACATCAGCTAAGGATTAATAACCAGAATGTATAAAGAACTCTTACAACTCAATAATAACAAAAAATAACCTGATTTTAAAATGATCAAAGGGCTTGAGTAGACATTTCTGCAAAGATATGCAAATGGCCAATAATTATATAAAAAGATGCCCCAAATTACTAACTATAATGGAAATGTGAGACAAAACCACAATGGGATATCACCTCGCACCTGTTAGAATGCCTACTGTTAAAAAACAAGCAAGCAGAAAATAGCAAGTGTTGACAAGGATGTGGAGAAATATGCTGTAGAATATTATTCAGTCTTAAAAATTTATTTCTGTTTTGTTATAAAACAGTTTGTTTAGAAGGAAATTGTTTCACATGCTACAAAATGGATGAATCTTGAGGACATTATACTATGTGAAATAAGCCAATCACACACAAAAAAACTTCATAATTATGCTTATAATCAAATTCATAGAAACAGAAAACAAAATGGTAGTTTCCACAGGCTCGTAGCGGGGAGGAGAAAACTGGAAGTTACTGTTCAATGGGTATAGAATTTTAGTCATGTAAAATTTGAAAAAAAAGTTACTGAGATCCACTCTACAATAATGTACATATAATCAACAATATTATAGCAAACACTTAAACATTGTTGTTAGGATAATTTTATGTTACATGTTTTTTACCATAATAAAAATTTGAGGTAAAATAAGCCATTTTATGGAGGAATAAATGCTTTTCCCATGTTACTCAGCTTCTCTGAAGTCTTTTTGTTGGCTCTATTTTTGCTTCGTTTATCAATGATCACATAGATAAAATGGAGCCCACGAGGAAAAGAGCTAGCTAACTGCCCTGGTAAGAAGAAAAAAAAAACATGGGTTTCATGCATTAATTTCACTATTACAGACCATATACTTCTTCAGGATTTATTAGATACAATGAGCCACTATCTATAGAAATGATCTTCTCTTGGCAAAAATGATGTCAAACCACCAATATTTCTGTTATTTTAACAATCTTTTATTGGTCTTTTTGCTGATTGCTGTCTTTTTATTGATCTCTAACTGTTGAAGTGCTTCAGGGCTATGTCTTGAGCCCTCTCTATACTTTATGTTCTCTCTATTCCTAAGTGACCTTATTCTGTCTCCCTTGATTCAGATACCATCTATATGCTAATAATGCCCAAAGCTGTCTCTACCCTTTATTTCTTCAATAAGTTCCAAATTCAAATCCAAATGGATTCTTGAAGTTCTCCACTTGGCCATCTCAATAGGGATCTCAAAAATCTACCAAGTCATTAAAGCCAGAAATCACTGATTCATTCCTTATTCCTTTATCTCCCTCACTCTTTTAATCCATCAGCATATCACATTGATGCTATCTCCCAAGCTTATCTTCTACCTGTCAACTTCTCCCTATACTTATTGTCACAATATCAGTTCAAGCTGTAATGTTTTCAAATCTAGACTGATAAATACCCATGCCCATGTCTATTATGTACCGGCATCCCTTGGTATATGCAGGTGATTGGTTTAAGATCCTCAACATATACAAAAATCTATGCATACTGAAGTTCCACATTCAGCCCCGTGTATTCAAACAGTCATCCCTCAGTATAGCCCATCCTGCAAATACTGTGTTTTCAGTGCACCACTTGGTTGAAAATAAATCCACCGACAAGCAAACCTACGCAGTTTAAATTAATGTTGTTCAAGGGTCAATTATACTATCATTAAATATTTTCAATATTATGCTTTTTAACTGCCCTGTATCAATAGCCATGCCTCTATCATTATTCTGTACCACTGCAATCCATGTTTTTATAGTAATTAGTTGTTTATTTTATTTTTCTCACTGGGTTATAATTTTTTTGTGGACAGGAGCTACATATGTCCTACTCAGCATTATCACCTCAACACCTAATATTGTATCTGGCTCATAGTAAGTCTTCACTAAATAATTGTTGATTAAAACAATAAATATTTGAGCACTTAACAATATTTCAACAACTATTGGTGGCACTTTACATATGCTATTTTATTTACCCTTCACCATAATGTTACAAAGTAATTGTTTTTCTTTCCATTTTTACAAATGAATGGGATTTTTGATAAGTGATAAGTGATAATAGAAAAGTATAAAATTGGAATAATTTCTAATTATTATAGGAATATAGTTAAAAATGGCAGATTAAACAACCACATTTTAACTTTACTCCTTTTCACAGTCTATTAAAATGGCTAAAGGAACAAAAAAATTCAAATCCATAATAATAGAGAATACGGATGAGAAAATGATACCAACAATGAATTGTCCAAAATGTTGTGAGATGGAGAGATAAGAGAGAAATTAATATCATGTCCACAGCTATATGGCTACAAAATGTAATTCTGGAATTGAGACTTATTTCTATGTGGTTGCAAAGCAGTTTGTTTAGAATGCACACACTAGTATAGGATAAAACTGAAGTTTCAGTTTCACATTTCACTATTATATTACTTGTGTGGTCTTGGGCAAGATGCATATTGATCCAGGATTTCATTTTCTCACGTGCTATCTTATTAGTCTGTGGACAATTATAAAGTAGTAAAATTTTATACAAATGATATCATTGGTGCTCTTAATGCTGTTAATGATAGTCAAGGAATGATGTTTTCTCAACTTCATTTCATGATTCTTATGACTCAGGAGTAACATTTCTTGCTCCTGGAATTTTCAGACGTGTGCCTCAATCACTTTGTCCTTACAACTAATGATTATTTCAGCTTCAGCTCCCCAAATAATATGAGACAGTACTTGCTGATTTTTTTCTACATAAAATTTATCTCCAAGTACTTCTAGGAAAATTCACTAATAAGAAAAGGTCGAGTACCTAGTACCTTCTCTATTTGTTCCACTATTTAGGGGAAATTGGACATTTGATGGGCAACTACTTTTGTTTATGGTCCTGTCAGTTCTTTCCCTCTTCTTTGAAAGTTCAGGGCTTCATTTGGAACATAAGGAGAATCTTTTTTTTTTTCTTCACATGCAATTTTTTAATCAGGATACCCAGAGGCGAAATGTATTCATATGAACAGAACACACCCATTAACACAACTTATATTGGAATATAGTATATATTGGTTTATGTTAATCACTTAACCAAACACAAAGGACAGCATATTCTAAATGATTTTCTGTAATTAATGACTTCAGTGTGTTCATGAAAGTGTAGTTGCAGCCCCCAGCGATATTCTTTATTAGATCAGTGCTGCTGCTTCTCTCTCTGAGGCAGGGATTGGGAAAGCACTGCTAACATGGCTGTTCTCTGCAGCAGAACATAGAAAAGGGAGGCCACAACCTAGATTAGACAAGTAAGGCCTAACTAAAACCACTATAAAAATGGCACGAATATGCAGTGAACCGAGATTGCGCCACTGTGCTCCAGCCTGGGTGACAGAGCAAAACTCGGTCTCAAAAAAAAAAAAAAAAAAAAAAGGCATAAATAAATAATTAAAACACTAAGGGTTAATACTTCTTGTTTTTTTTTTTTTTTTTTTTTTTTTTTTTTTTTTGTGGCGGAGTCTCGCTCTGTCACCCGGACTGGAGTGCAGTGGCCGGATCTCAGCTCACTGCAAGCTCCGCCTCCCGGTTTAGGCCATTCTCCTGCCTCAGCCTCCCGAGTAGCTGGGACTACAGGCGCCCGCCACCTCGCCCGGCTAGTTTTTGTATTTTTAGTAGAGACGGGGTTTCACCGTGTTAGCCAGGATGGTCTCGATCTCCTGACCTCGTGATCCACCCATCTCGGCCTCCCAAAGTGCTGGGATTACAGGCTTGAGCCACCGCGCCCGGCCACTTCTTGTTTTTAACAATTTTATTTAGCATTTGATTTTCTAATTATTATAGGAATAAAGTTAAAAATGGCAGATTAAACAAGCGCATTTTAACTTTACTCCTTTTCACAGTCTATTAAAATGGCTAAAGGATCAAAAAAATTCAAATCCATAATAATAGAGAATACGGATGAGAAAATGATACCAAAAGTGAATTGTCCAAAATGTTGCGAGATGGAGAGATAAGAGGTAACTGAATTAGCACAATGGAGATAGATGTAAACCACTTCCAGCAGCAGGAACTGTAAACAAGGTATCATTTTTCTCTGGTTTGTCAGTTTCCTCAGAGAAGGATGCCCCAACCTCCTGTTTGAGAGAGAGAGAGAAAACTGGCTGCTGGTGTTCTGGCATCCTAGTGGCAGATAGGGTTAGAATTTCATTGATAATTATGCCAATTTTCATTTAGTTTTCTTGTTTTCAATCTGTGTAAAGCAGACTTGTACTGTACCATTCCACCTTGGAAAGGCTTAGAAATGAGACGTACCAGGTACCTCTGGAAGCAGAAATGCAGTCCAGATGGATTACAAATAGTAGTAGTGATAAATCGTGTATTTTCGTGAGCTATATGACTACCAAGATCCTCTTCAAAACCCATAAGCAGAAGATCGTAGTTTTCATCTCTGGAGAGATTGAGGAGGTTGGACTCAAAGTAACTGGACTTGTGGAAGCTAGATGCGGTTCAGGGTGAAGTGCCAAACTTAACATAGGGTAAGTAAGTAAAAATCAACATAGTAAACCATGATATTCTACTTCGATTTTCCAACTTGGATGCCAGAACACTGGCAGTCAAATTTCTCTCCTCTAATCAGGAGGTAGGAGCTTTATCCTCTGGGGAAACTGGCAGGCTTAAGAAATAAGATACCTTAACGAAAGACAGGATTTTTACCTCATTGCACCATGAAGCCCACCAGTTGAATTCTTTTTTTTTTTTTTTTTCCCCTGAGACGGAGTCTTGCTGTGTCGCAAGGCTGGAGTGCAGTGGCATAATCTCGGCTCACTGCAAACCCTGCCTCCCTGGTTCAACTAATTATCCTGCCTCAGCCTCCCGAGTAGCTGGGATTATAGGCATGTGCCACCACGCCCAACTACGTTTTGTAATTTTAGTAGAGACGGGGTTTCACCTTTGGCCAGGATGGTCTCTATCTTCTGACCTCGTGATCACCCACCTCGGCCTCCCAAAGTACTGGGATTACAGGCGTGAGGCACCGTGCCAGGCCTGAATTCCTCTACTGTTAACCCCACATAACTTCTAGTCCACATTTTAGTGGTTCATTTACCCTTAAATGTAAACTGGCAGCCACGTTTCAGTAGACATCAATTAAAACATTTGACCTAATAGATAAGATGAAAATTAAAAAATTGGGAGAGAGTTGGAGGAGATAATATATAAAGGAGAAGGAAAGAGAGAAGAAACTATTGCTGAAACAAGAGTATGCTATTAAAACAAATATTCAAAAAGTAAGAGCTATCTGAAATTTTAAAAAGTGATAGCAGAATCAAATTGGCAATTGAAGGGTGAGGAGGGACATAAAGATAAGAAAATCTTTCTAAAAGCAAACAAATAGTGAAAGATTCAATAAATTTAAAGAGATGGAAAAATATCGAGAGGAGGGGCCAGCTGGGCTTCCTGGGTGGAGTAGGGGCTCAGAAAGCTGTGAAACTCACTCATTTCCCTTATCAGGACTTACTTCGGTCCTGGATGGATAATACTGAAGATATATGCTTAAACTATTCCTAACCCCAGGATTTGTGCATGTGCTTTCTTCCCCAAGAAAGCTATAAACAGTGAAAATTTTGCTGTAATTTCCCTGTGTCCTCACTCCCTCTCTCCTTTCCCCCTCCCCCTCAAAACTAAAGTATAAGGAATGTGAACTGCCCGTTTATCTGTGATCGGCAGACCTTATCTATGCTCCCAATTCCAATTCCTTGTAAACATACTTTGTAAAGTCCTGTGAGATCCGGTCTCCTTTGCCAAAAACCTAAATTGCAATTCCGGTTTTCCTCAAGATCTAAAACATGTCACAAGTGGTTAATTGTCTTTGTTTCTCCCTCTGGTAACATCTTCCTGCCACACGTATTTCCCACCTTAAAGAGTTTAAAAGCCATTTGTATAATCGAACTCCGGCTACCCGTTCGGGACCCCTTCCACACTGTGTAAGCTTTGTACTGTCACTCTGCTCAATAAAGCCTACAGCTTTTTCTCTCTATCAGTCCGTGTCTCTATCACTTGCTGTGGTCAGCTGCCACACCAATTCGTTGGCGTGACTAGGCAAGAACTTTAGACGCTACAACAGGAGAGAAAATGTAAGAAACTTAGAGAATCAGTTCAAGAAGTCTAATATCAGCCCATTGGAGAAAACACAAGGAGAGAAATGTAGGGACCACACAAGCTTTTAGAGATAAAACACTTAAAAATAAGTCAGGTCACATCCCAAGGAATGGGAATCAGAATGACATCAGAAAGCTTAACAAAAATGGAATCTAAAAGCAATGGAGAAAAGGAGGACTTTTTTTTTCCAATCTATAATTCCAAACCAAGCCAAACTGTTCTTCAAATATGATGAGAGATTATAGATATTTTAGACATACAGGATCTCAAAAAAAAAAAAAATACCTACCTCTTAAATATCCTTTCTTAGGAAGCTACCGAAAGATGTGCTACAGTAACGCAAGCCGTTCCACCACTAATGAGAAAGACTTGGAATCGAGAAAATAGAAGATTCCACAAGGAGAGAGGAGAAAATGGTTCATTCAGATTAGGATGTGAGGAAATTCTATGAAAATAATTGTGCATCAGGCAGAGAGGGCAAAGAGGGCAGTCAGTCCAGACTGAGACTGGATAACTGAGGGTTCTAAGAGTGGGGTAACCTGACAAACAGCTATCTCAGCCAGGTGATTAATATCAACTTCAATAGTGATATTATATTGTTAGTATGTATGTACCTTTTTTTTTTTTTTTTTTTTTTTTTTGGCGGAGTCTCACTGTGTCACCCAGGCTGGAGTGCAGTGGCATGATCTCGGCTCACTGCAACCTCTGCCTCCTGGGTTCAAACAATTCTTCTGTCTCAGTCTCCAGAGTAGGTGGGACTACAGGCACACGCCATAACGTCAACTAATTTTTTTGTATTTTTAGTAGAGGCGGAGTTTCACCATATTGGTCAGGCTGGTCTCGAACTCCTGACCGCAGGTGATCTGCCCGCCTCAGCCTCCCAAAGTGCTGGGATTACAAATGTGAACCACCGCGCCTGGCCTATGTATGTACCTTTGATATGATGTAATGTTAGTGGCATTTTGCCCCTGTATTCTTCCTCCTCAAAACTCATAAGGCCAGTCTAATCATGAGCATAACATCAGAAAAACTCCAGTTGAGAGACATTCTGCAAAATACCTGACCAGTACTTCTCAAAACTGTCAAGGTCTTCAAAGATAAGAGAACACTTGGAAACTGTCACAGCCAAGAGGAGTTTAAGGAGACGTGATAACTAAATGTAATATTCTATCCTATAAGGGATCCTAAAACATAAAAAGTACCTTAGATAAAAACTAAGAAAATATGAATAAAATATGTGCTGTAGTTAATAATAATATATCAATATTGGCCCACTGGATGTGACAAATTTACCATACTAAAGTGAGATATTAGGAATAATGGAAACTGGGTATGATGTGTATAGGGACTCTGGGTTACCTTTGCAACTTTTCTGTAAATCCAAAACACTAAAAATGTTTCTCACTGTTTTTCGATAGTAAATTTACTGTCAACGGAAAGAAATCAGGGAAAAGGATAAATATTAAAGAGCAAGGAGAAAAAGAAATGAATAAAATAAAATACCATTGGTGATAATGTAAAATGATGCAACTGCTATGGAAACAGGATGTAAAATGATGCAACAGCTTTGGAAACAGGATGGGCGTTGCTCGAAAATGTAACAGAATTATATGATCCAGAAATTCCACATTTAAATATAGATTAAAGAGAATTGAAAGCAAAATCTTGAAGAGATATTTGCACATCCATATTCAAAACAGTATTATTCACAATAGGCAACATGAAGCAATCCATATGCCCATCGACAGATGAACGGAGAAATGAAATGTGGCATGTACATATGCATACATTGAATATTATTCAGCCTTAACAACAAAAGGAAATCTTGTCACATGCTACAACACGGATGAATCTTGAGGACCTTATTGTAAGTAAAGTAAGCCAGGCACAAAAAGAAAAATGTTTCATGATGCCCTTTACATGGGGTATCTGAAGTAGTCAAATTTATAGAGAATGAAAGTAGAATGGTGGTTGGCAGAGGGTAAACCATGAGGGGGGTTTAATGGATGAATGTTTCAGTTTTGCAAGATAAAAAAGTTCTGGAGATCTGCTGCACAACAAAATAAATATATGTAACACCACCAAACTCTACATTTAAAAATGGTTGCCTGGGTGCAGTGGCTCACGCCTGTAATCCCAGCACTTTGGGAGGCTGAGGGTGGCGGATCACAAGGTCAGGAGTTCGAGACCAGCCTGGCCAATATGGTGAAACCCCGTCTCTACTAAAAAACACAAAAAATTAACCAGGCGTGATGGCACACGCCTGTAGTCCCAGCTACTCGGGAGGCTGAGGCAGGAGAATCACTTGAACTCGGGAGGTGGAAGTTTCAGTGAGCCGAGATCGTGCCACTGCACCCCAGCCTGGGCAACAGAGCGAGACTCCGTCTCAAAAAAAAAAAAAAAAAAAAATGGTTAAGATGGTGGATTTTATGCTATGTGTTTTTTCATCATAATTTTAAATACATTTAAAAAATAAAATGGATAACTGCAAGGACAAATGCTATGACCAAATGTTTTGAAAGAAAATTATAAAAAGTCTTCTGAGTGACATAAACAATAAATATAAAAGGAAGAAATACTCTGTGGCCTTGGCTGGGAAATTTCAATATTGTTAAAGTGTGTTTTCTTCAAAAATAATGTAAACAACAAAAGTATAAAAGTCAAAATGTATTCTGATTTACGGGGAGAGGAAGGACTTGACAAATCATTCTAAAATTCATTTGAAATGATAAAGATTGAAGGATATGCAGAAAGTACTAAAAATAAATGAGGCAACACATATTTTAATGCATATGTTTGCATGTGTATATGTGTGTGTGCATATGTATATATGTAAATATATGAGGAAATGTGATTTACTGTTTGGTTACTGACTTATTTTTGATACTGTGCTAATTTTAACAGGAATACTTCTAAGAGGCATTTTAATATGAGATATGTACTTTTTATTCTATTAAATAGTCATCTATCTCCTTTTTATTAACAATTTAAAAGTAAGAAATTTTGAATTTTGTCACAAATGCCTTTGGCATCTGTAAGAATGATCATATGCTTACAAATTTTCATGATTGTCTGCATGATTTTTGGTCTCTCAATCCAAATACAGTGTTGCTAGATTTTCTTTATTTCTTGATTATATCTGCTAAGTTACCTGCTTTTATTTTTTAACTCAAAGTATGAATTCTGGTATATTTTCATTTTTATTACTCTTAAAAATAAATAGTTCCTACTTTTATGTTGATTAAAGCAACTCAAGAAATATTCTGTTTTCTTGAGTTAGTTTATTTTTATTTTTCCAACTACTTGAAGCAAATGTATAATTTATTCCTGTTCATATTTTTATTTGGAAATCTTTAAAACTATTTTTCCAAGGTGGTTTTTGCAGCTCATATTATATACAGTGTGTTGTTTTAATCACTATTATTTTCAAGCCATTTAGCAACTGCAGTTTTGATTTCCTTTTTAATTCTATTATCATGGGGGAGATATTTTAACTTTCCACGTGATTGTATTTTGTTGCCATTAATTTCTAATTTTTTTCAATATGTCATTAATTAAGATTTACATGTTGGCCTAGTATAAGATCAGTATTTGTAAATTCCTTGTGACTCCTCTGAAGGAATAAGTATTTACTATTTGTGACTTAGAGTGATAAATATTTAATAAATTGCATCATTTTTTATATTAGTTACATTCTTTTTCCTGCTCTTTGTTATCAGGCATGAAATTATCTATGTTTATGAGTCTCCCAACAGTATATTAGTGTTTTGATCAATTTACTCTTTTAGTATGTAGTTTTTGCTTTGTATTTTGTGATATTGTTTTGTTTAGTACAAATATAAAATGACTATAAAATGCCCTTTGTGAATTTATTTTGCTATCATTAAAATAACCAGTATATTCCCGTTAATTCTTATCGTTATTTGTTCAACTTTTATTTTATTTTATTTTTTATTTATTTATTTTTTTTGAGACGGAATCTGGCTCTGTCACCCCGGCTGGAGTACAGTGGCCGGATATCAGCTCACTGCAAGCTCCGCCTTCTGGGTTTACGCCATTCTCCTGCCTCAGCCTCCCGAGTAGCTGGGACTACAGGTGCCCCCCCACCTCGCCTGGCTAGTTTTTTGTATTTTTTAGTAGAGAGGGGGTTTCACCGTATTAGCCAGGATGGTCTCGATCTCCTGACCTAGTGATCCGCCCGTCTCGGCCTCCCGAAGTGCTGGGATTACAGGCTTGAGCCACTGCGCCCGGCCTATTTTTTGTTTTTTGAGACGGAGTTTTGTTCTTGTTGCCCAAGCTGGAGTGCAATGATGCGATCCTGGCTCACTGCAACCTCCGCCTCCTGGGTTCAAGCGATTCTCCTGCTTCAGCCTCCCAAGTAGCTGGGATTACAGGTGTGTGCCACCATGCCTGGCTAATTTTGTATTTTTAATAGAGACGAGGTTTCACCATGTTGGTCAGGTTGATCTCAAACTCCTGACCTCACGTGATCCACTTGCCCCAGCCTCTCAAAGTGCTGGGATTACAGGTGCGAGCCTCCGTGCCTGGCCTGAACTTTTATTTTAGATTTAGGGGGCACATGTGCAAGCCTGTTACATGTGTATATGGAATGATACTGAAGTTGGGGTTACAAATGATCCCATCATCCAGGTACTGATCATAGTACCCAATAGTTTTTCAACCCTTGCCCCCCTCCCTACCCCCTCTAGTAGTCTACGGTTTGTGTAGTGCTTATTATGTCCATGAGTACCCAGTGTTTAGCTCCCACTTACATGTAAGAATATGCAGCATTTGGTTTTCTGCTACTGTGTCATTTTGCTCAGGAAAATGGCTTTTAGCTCCATCCATGTTGCTGTTAATGACATGATCATGTTCCTTTATATGGCTGCATAGTGTTCCATGGTGTATATGTACCACATTTTCATTATCCAATTCACAGTGGATGGGCACCTAGGTTGATTTCACGTCTTTGTTATTGTGAATAGTGCTGTGATGAACATGAGTTCATGTGTCTTTTTGGTAGAACAATTTGTTTCCTTTTGGGTATATACCCAGTAATGGAATTGCTGAATCAAATGGTAGTTCTGTTTTACGTTTTTTGAGAAATCTCCAAATTGCTTTCCACAGTGGCTGCACTAATTTACATTGACATCAACAGTGTATAAGTGTTTACTTTTCTTCACAACCTGGCCAGCATATGTTGTTTTCTGACTTTTTAATAATAGCCATTCTGACTGGTGTAAGATGTTATCTCATGTTGGTTTCGATTTGCATGTCTCTGATGGTGAGTGATGTGGAGCATTATTTCATATGCTTGCTGGCTGCTTATATGTCTTCTTTTGAGAAATGTCTGTTCATTTATTTTGCCTTTTTTTTTTTTTTTCCTGAGACAGAGTCTTGCTCTGTCACTCAGGCTGGAGTGCAGTGGCATGATCTCAGCTCACTGCAACCTCCACCTCCCAAGTTCAAGCGATACTCCTGCCTCAGCCTCCCGAGTAGCTGGGATTATAGGCACCCGCCACCACATCTGGCTGATTTTGCCCATTTTTAATATTTTTTATTTGCTTATTCAATTTTTATGTTTTATATAGATCTGGATATTAGACATTTGACAAATGCACAATTGGCAAATATTTTCTCCCATTCTGTAAGTTGTCTGTTTACTCTGTCAACAGTTTCTTTTGTGGTTAATAAACACTTTAGTTCAAATAGGTACTACTTGCCAATTTTTTTTTCATTGCAATTGCTTTTAAAGACTTTGTCATAAATTATTTCCCAAGGTTGGTGTACAGAGTTGTGTTTCCTAGGTTTCCTTCTAGGGTCCTTATATGTTGAGATCTTACATTTAAATCTTTAATCCATCTTGAGTTGGTTTTTGTATAAGGTGAAAAGTAGTAGTCCGGTTTCATTCTTTAGCATATAGCTAGTCAGCTATATCGGCATCATTTATTGATTAGTAAGACCTTTCTTCATTTCTTGTTTTTGTCATTTTTGTTGAAGATCAGATGGTTGTAGGTGTGTGACTTTATTTCTAGGTTCTCTACTCTGTTCTTTTCATCTTTGTGTCTGTTTCTGTAGCAGTACCATGCTGTTTTCGATACCATAGCCTTGTAGTATAGTTTGAAGTTGGGTAACGTGATGCCTCTGGCTTTACGCTTTTTGCTTAGGATTGTTTGGGCTATTCTGTCTGTTTTTTGGTTCCATAAAAATTTTAAGAGTTTTTTTTTTTTTTTTTTTTCTAGTTCTGTGAACGATAACATTGGCAGTTTGATAGGAATAGTGGTGAAACTATAGATTGCTTTGGGTATTATGGCCATTTTAATAATACTGATTTTTCCAATCCATGAGCCTGAGATTCTTTTTGTTTGTGTCATGTATGACTTTTTACATAGTATTTTGTAGTTCTCCTTTTAGAGATATTTTACCTCCTTGGTTATATGTACTTTTTCTTAGTAACTATTGTGAATGACATTGTATTCTTGATTTGGCTCTCAGCTTGAATGTTCTTGGTATAGAAAAATTCTACTGATTTTTATACATTGATTTTGCATTCTGAAACTTTACTGAAGTAATTGATCAGTTCGATGAGGCTTTTGGCAGAGTCTTTTTTTTGTTTTGTTTTGACAGGGTCTTGCTCTGTCACCCAGGCTGAAGTTCAGTGGCATGATCTCAGCTCACTGCAACCTCTGCTTCCCAGGTTCAAGTGATTCTCATACCTCAGCCTCCTGCATAGCTAGGACTGCGGGTGTGCGCCACCATGCCCAGCTAATGTTTGCATTTTTAGTAGAGATGGGGTTTCCCCATATTGGCCAGGCCAGTCTCAAACTCCTGACCTCAAGTGATCCGCCTGCCTTGGCCTCCCAAAGTGCTGGATTTATGGGCGTGAGCCACCATGCCCAGCCACGGCAGAGTCTTTATGGTTTTCTAGGTGTAGAATCATATGGTTCATGAAGAAAGACAGTTTGACTTCTTCTTTTCCTATTTGAATGTGTTTCCTTTCTTTCTCTTGCCTGATTTCTATAGCTAGCACTTTCAATACCATCTTCAATAGAAGTGGTGAGCATGAGCATCCTGTCTTGTTCATGTTTTCAAGGGAAATGCATCCAGATTTTGCTCATTCAATATGAGGTCAGCTGTGGATTTGTCATCAATGGTATTATTTTGAGGTATGCTTCTTCTTTGCCTAAGTTCTTGAAGGTTTTTATCATGAAGGAATATTGATTTTTAATAAAAACTTTTTGGGATTCTATTGAGATTATCACATGGTTTTTGTTTTTATTTCTGCTTATGTGGTGAATCACATGTATTCACTGGTGTATGTTGAACCTTGCTTGCATCCCAAGAATGAAGTACACATGATGATAGTGGTGAATTAACTTTGTTGTGTTGTTGGATTCAGTTTGCTAGTATTTTTGTGAGGACATTTGTGTCAATGATCAACAGAGGTAGTGGCCAGTATTTTTCTTTTCTCGTTGTGTCTTCTTCACCAGGTTTTGGTAGCAGGGTGATGCTGCCTTCTTAGAATAAGTTAGGAAGGAGTCTCTCCTTTCTTGTTTTTTTTTTTTTTTTTTTTTTAAGTTTCAGTAAAAATGGTGACAGCTCTTCTTTGTATATCTGGTAGAATTCGGCTGTGAATCCATCTGGTCCTGGACTGTGATTGGTTGGCAGAATTTTTTTTTAAATTACTAGTTTAATTTCAGAACTCAATATTGATCTGTTCATGGTCTACATTTCTTGCTAATTCAATCTTGGGGGATTGTGTGTTTCCAGGAATTCAGCCATGTTCTCTAGATTTTCTAGTTTGTGTGTTTAGAGATGTTCATAGCAGTCTCTGAGGATCTTTTGTATTTCTATGGGATCAGTTGAAACGTCACCTTTGTCATTTCTGATTGTACTAATTTAGATTGTCTCTCTATTTTTCTTTTTAAATATAGCTAGTGGTCTATCAATCTTGTTTATTTTTAAAAAGAACCAACTTTTGTTTTCCTTGATTCTTTGCATGGATTTCTGGATCTCAATGTCATTCAGTTCTACTTTGATTTTAGTTATTCTTTAGGTTTTGGGGGTTACTTTGTTCTTGTTTTTGAGTTTATCTAGGTTTTATATTAAATTGTTAATTTGAGCTATTTTTAACTTTTTGAGGTAGGCATTTAGCTGTATACACTTTTCTGTTGATTGTGCTTTTGTTGCATCCCAGAGGTTGGTATGTTGTGTTTCTGTCTTCATTTATTTCAAAGAATTTTCTGATTTCTGCTTTCATTTCTACCCCAAAATCATTCAGGAGCAAGTTGTTTAATTTTTATGTAGTTGCGTGGTTTTGAGATCTCTTCTTGGTATTTATTTCTATTTGTATTCCACTGTGGTCTGAGAGCATAGTTGGTATGATTTGGGGTTTTCTTTTTTTAATTGAGACTTGCTTTATGACCACCAAGCATGTGGTCAGTCTTGGAGTATGTTCTGTATGCAGGTAAACAGAATGTATATTCTATAATTGATGAATCAAGTATTCTGTAGGTATCTATTAGGTCCAATTTGTCAAGTGTTGAATTTAGGTTTAGAAATTTCTTCATTCGTTTTCTGCCTCAATAGTTTTACACATGTTGACAGTGGGGTGTTGAAGTCCCTCACTATTATTGTGTGGCTGTCTATTTCTATTCTTAGGTCTAGAAGTACTTGTTTAATGAAACTGGGTGCTCCAATGTTGAGTGCATATATATTTAGTATAGGTAAGTCTTTTTGTTGAATTGAATTATTTATCATTATGTAATGCCCTTCTTTGTCCTTTTTTACTGTTGTTGATTTAAAGTCTGCTTTATCCAGTATAAGAATAACAACCTCTGCTTTTTTTTTTTTTTTTCCATTTGCATGGTCACTCGTTCTCCAACTTTTTATTTTGTTCCTACAGGTGTCATTATGTGTGAGATGTACCTCTTGAAGACAGCAGATGGATTTTTTTTTTCCCCTATCCAACTTGCCACATTGCACCTTTTAAGAAGGGAGTTTAGACCATTAACATTAAAGGTTAATGTTGATACATGAAGTTCTGATTCTGTCATAAAGTTGTTAACTGGTTGTCTTGTGGTTTCTACTATGTGGTTGCTTTATAAGGTCTTTGGGCTATGTACTTAGTGTGTTTTTGTGGTTTCAGGTATCATTATTTCATTTATATGTTTAGAACTCCCATGAAGATCTCTTGTAAGGCTGGCATAGTGGTAGTAAATTCTGTTACTGCTTGCTTGTCTGGAAAAGAGTTTATTTCTTCTTTATTTATGAAGCTTAGTTTTGCAGGGAATGAAATCTTGGTTGCATTTTTTTAAAAGAATGCTGAAAATAGGCCTCCAATCTCTCCTGCCTTAAAAAGTTTGTACTGGGAAATCTGCTGTTAGCCTATTGGAGTTCCCTTTGTACATGATCTGTCCTTTTGCTGTAGCTACCTGTAAGATTTTTTCTTTAGTGTTGACCTTTAACAGTCTAGAGATTACACACCTTGGTGATGTTCATTTTGTATAGTAATTCACAGGTGTTCTTTGGATTTCTTGTGTCTAGGTATCTACCTGTCTGGCAAAATTAGCGAAATTTTCTTGAATTATTCCCTTAAGTATATTATCCAGGTTATTTGCTTTTTCTTCTTCTCTCTCAAGAATACCAATAATTACTAAGCTTGGTGTCTTTATATAATTTCATATATCTCAAAGTCTTTGTTTGATTTTTTAAAAATTCTGTTTTATTTTGTCTGACTAGGTTTTTTTGAAAAACTGATCTTCTAGCTCTAACATTCTTTCTTCTACTTGATTTACTATATTGAAAAGTCTTTTTAAATTGTATTTTGAAATTCCTTAAGTGAATATTTTAATTCCAGAAGCTCTGATTGATTTGTTTTTAGGATGTTTACCTCTTCCTTTATTGTTTGTGTTGCTTTAGAAGTTTCTTTGTGTTGATTTTCCACCTTCTCTTGTACCTTGTTGAGCTTCCTTGCAGTCCTTGCTTTGATTTCTTTATCTGTCAGTCATTTCTGAGCTGTCTGTTATTTTCATTTTAGTTAGGGACTATTGCTGGAGAGCTGGTGGTATTCTTTGTTGTTGTCACTACATTTAAATGTTTCATACTGCCAGAAGTTTTGTGCTGGTTCTTCCTCATCTGAAGATGCTGGCTTTTCTAATTTTCTAAATTTTGTAATTATTTTATGTTAGTGAATTTTTTTCTTTTTTTTTCTTTCTCTATAATATTATTGTGCTTTTTTCTTTCCCTTTTCCTCCATCCCTAGGGAGTGAGACTATAAAGAAGGCTGGGGAGGGTGTTTTGGCTTTGCTTCTATAGTCCTATGCACTTATTTCAGCAGATGCTATATTGGCTGTATAGTTCAGCCTACAAGTCAGTAGATGGTAAGAGTCAATGCTACTGAATGTACACATGATTTTTGTTTACTTGAGGAAGCCCTCTGTTGCCTCAGGCAATGGGCTGACGCTTGGAATGCAGTCTTCTGAGCTTCCTGCTTAGTCCCAAGGTGGTGGGAGTCATGATGAATGGGCTGGACTGGGCGGCTAGCCTACATGTCCCCCAATGGCCGGCCTAAGTACCTGCACTGAAGGAGAATTTAGTGGATGGCCAACAAGCAGCCAAAGTTGTGCCTAGTCATGGAGCTGGTAAACCTCCGCATCTTCAAGTTCACTGCGTGGGTGTTGCAGCGGTCCTCTCAGGGGCACCAGCTGCGGGGAGTCTGTCCCTTTCAGACCCCTGACCCAGAGAGGGATGAATAAAGTACACTGACACACAGATATTCTGCTTTGCCAGTCCAGCTGAGGGTCCAAGCCGCTTACAGGCTCCCTGCTGAGTCCTGTAAACAGTTGCCACTAGGCCCCGATCAGCTAGTCAGATTCGCATTTATTCAGTAAGATTAATTAACAAAAGCTTGATTCAACACCATTAGAGGGTAAATGACGTTGCGGACTTCCCGAGTAAGAAGCACTTAAGCACCTGCAGTACATCAAAGATTAGTTTTAAGATGATATGAGTAAACAAGCTAGCTAGGTAAACTACTCTGCCTTTCTTTATTACTATTTTAATTTGCTTAACTAAACATAAAGGGATCAGGCCGCCTTCAGCAAGACCTATTACCAAAGTTATGCAAACTTCTCGGCCGTCCAAGAAGATTAGTGTCTATTTCTATAACTATCTCTAATATTTTCCCCACCAACCTGATTGAATCCCAACACATGGGCATTGGATTCAGCCTAAACTCCTAATCCAGGAGACTGGGTGCTTCAAATGCCTGGAGGTCTGCCTGGATGTGGAGTGAAGATGGCCCCTCTGCCCCAAGATCTTTGCACAGACCAAAAGGCATGCATGGCCATGCTGCCAGGTTTTCAAATAATGACTAACTTTGTATTTGCCAAGATTTAAAATGGAATCCTGCTCTCAGACCCTGGTATGAAAAAATGTCTGCAGCCCCTTCCAGTATTTTTCCCTCACAGCATCTCTAAGTCTTTTCTCAAGTTAGCTTCAGGGCTTGGGAGAAACAATGCATCCTCCCTTAGCCTGTGTTGTTGGGATCTCTGTAGAAAAGTGAGTCATAGAGGGAGGTTTTCCATCTCTTTCAGGTACTGGTGTTTCACTCACTTTTATCAGTCAGATGCTGTCACAAGGGCTGTTTGCTGACTTTCTTCTCCCAAGGATCTGGGTTATCCATCGCAATTCTGGTGGGTTCCTATTTTCTTCTTGAATTAAAACTCACAGAGTTGATCTTAATGCTTTATCTTGCTATTTACAAGTGGCTGAGGCATGCTAATAGCCTCTAATCTGCCATCTTAGAATTAAAAAAAAACATTAAATTTTAATCCCAAATTTAATTTAGTCTTAAAGTTTTATTTCTAAATTTTTCTTGGCATTTTCAGATCACTGACACTTTTGGGGAGGACCTATCATAATGTGAACAAATTTAACTAGGTGTATATTTTATAGACAACACATAAATGGATATTTAACAAATCTTTGTTATAACAAAACTTTGTTATTTGACCCAAGCTGATAGTCCTTTCTTTTAACCTTAAAACTATCTTTTCTCTACCTGCATTTATTGTTATGCTAGTTATGCTTACTATATTTTCTGTCTTTTACTATATCATCTGTGACAGCTTCATATAATCTTTGTAGCTATTCTAATGGTTACTATTCATACATTATATTAAAAAATACTATACACACAGACACACACACACACATATATATATAAGTTTATGACTGAAGAAGTATCCATTTATTTCCAATCTCATCCCATGAAAGACACACTTGTTCCACACATTCTTCTTACCTCCTCTGCTACATTTGAAGTTGATCTTGAAGTTTTGTTATTTTGAGTTAAGTTATTATTTTCTACTCAATCATCCTACAAATGTTTGAATGTCATAGTATATGTCAAGAACTGTTATGAGCACTTGGGTTACACCTACATCAACTTGGACAAATCTCCCTGTCTTTGGGGATTTACATTCTAATGGCTGAATCCAGGGCTGAGGCAAGAAATATACAGATTCATCCTCAAGCATCTTGTAGTGTCACAAAGTAAGACAGTACTTAAAAATAAAACCAAAAATTATAAGAATATTTCAAAGGGACATAGTAGTCAATTGAAAGAGCTCTCAAAAATCAAAGCTGAAATAATTTGAGCAAAAACATGTAACATAATATTGGATGATAACACAAAGTAAAACAGGCATCCACAGTCCATACTGATATGAATGAATGAATGAATGGGGGCAGAATACAGAATTCTCTCATGCAGAAGAATTCTAAATAATTTATGTTAATACACCCCTCTCAAGAAGATGGAGCATAACTCCCCACTATGTGTTTAGTGCACATAGTGACTTCCTTTCCAAGAGTATAACATGGAAAGAAGGGGAGAAAGAGTAACTTTACAGTGGAGAAGGTTGAGAAACACTACCTCAGCCAGGTGATGAAGGCCAACTCAACAGTGACAGGTTATGTTGTTACGGTGTGATGAGAATGGCAGTTTATTTTTGTGGTGTTCCTCATCAGAAAAATCTCCCTTGAAGGTTATTCTGAGAAATGACTCAACAGAATTAGTTCAAACTGTGCAGTTCATCAAAATCAAGGGAAGTGTGAAAAACTGGCATAGCCAAGGTGGAGCCCAGAGAAACAAGGTGAGTAAATGTGATGTGTTTTCCTGAATGGGATTTTGGAACAGGACAATGACAGTAGGCAAAAACAAGAAAATCTGAATAAAATATGTACTTTGGCTAATCATACTGTATTAATACTGGTTCTTTAATTTTAGCATCACTATGGTAATGTTAAACACTAACAATAGGGTAAACTTTTGAATATACGAGAACTTGCTGTGCTATTCATTGCAACTTTTCTATAAATCTAAAACTACGCTAAAATAATTAATTAAAATAAAACCCTGCACCAATGGCCATCTGTACAGTATGGAAGGCTTATCCTGTTTTCTTGTTATTCAACGTGTCTTTCTCATGTGACAGAGCTAATCACATTTATGTGACGTTGGGATAAAGCATTGTTCCTCAGCTTGGGGCTTTCGGTTTATAGATGCATTTTTATTTATGTTTAAGAAATTTATCTTTGGTTATCAACTGCAAAAAGGACTCTCAAATGTCATTTTTCCTTTTTCTTCCGTCTACTCTCTCCCTTAAAACTCAGAGTTAGGGATTTAATATTAAAAATTAAAATGACTCTCTGAGACTATGTAGTCACTTTTTAAGTTCTGCTGTTACTGTCACAGCAGTAATTGTCAAACAGGCTTCAAAATATTGTGGTTTGCACGCACCTATGTCCCCAACCATCAATGCCTCAAAATTTGTATTCCTTGTAGTCTCAAGCAATGTACTAGACTTTGAGCAGTAATATTTTTTTCTTTCAATATGACCAAATATGCATTTTACCTGACAATGCTCTTTGAGGTAACTTCCTGGCTTTAGCGTAGATGTTTTCTCACATAGGCATACCTCATTTTACTGTACTTCACTTTATCACACATCACAAATAGTACTTTTTACAAATTGAGGGTTTGTGGCAACCTTGCATTGAGCAAGTCTATAGGTGCCTTTTTCCAACAGCCTGTGTTCACTTTGTGTCTCCGTGTTACATTTATTTTCACAATAAGATAAACTTTTTCATTACTATTGTATCTGTTATTGTGATCTGTGATCAGTGATCTTCGATCTTACTATTGTAATTGTCTTGAGATACCCTGAAACATGCCCATATACAATGAACTCAATAGATGAATGTTGTGTGTGTTCTGACTGCTCCACCAGCCAACCAATTCCTGTCTCTCTCCCACTTCTTGTGCATTCCTATTCCCTGAGACACAAAGCTATTGCAGCTAGGCCAATTAATAATGCTAAAATGGACTCTAAGTGTTCAAGTGAAAAGACCATACATTTCTCATTTTAAATCAAATGCTAGAAATGATTAAGCTTAGTGAGGAAGACATTTTGAGAGCCAAAATAGACTAAAAGCTAGGACTTTAGTGCCAAATAGCCAAGTTGTGAATGCAAACGAAAAGTTCTTGATGAAAATTAGAAGTGCTACTCCCGTGAGTACATGAATGATAAGAAAGTTAAACAGCCTTACTGCTTATATGGAAAAGGTTTTAGTGGTCTGGATAAAAGGTCAAACTAACCACAACATTCCCTAAAGCCAAAGCCTAATTTAGAGCAAAATCTTAACTCGCTTCAATTCTATGAAGGTCAAGAGAGGTGAGGGAGGCGCAGAAAAAAATGTTGGAGGCTAGTGAAGGTTTATACATGAGGTTGAAGGAAAGAAGCTGTCTACATAATATAAAAGTGCAAGGCGAAGCTGCAAATGCCGATGTAGAAACTGCAAGAAATTATCCATAAGATATAGCTGAGATAATTGATGAAGATGGCTACACTAACCAACAGATGTTCAGTGTAGACAAAACAGCTTTCTATTGGATGAATATGCCATCTAAGACTTTCATAGCTAGAAATATGTCAGTTCCTGGCTTCAAAGCTTTAAAACAGGCTGTGTATTACTTTGTTTTCACACTGTTATCAAGAACTACCTGAGACTGGGTAATTTATGAAGAAAAGAGGTTCAATTGATTCATAATTCCACAGGCTTAATAGGAAGCATGACTAGAAGCCCTCAGGAAACTTACAGTCATGGTGGAAGATGAAGGAGAAGCAAGCACATCTTACCATGGTGGAGCAGGAAACAGAGCAAAGATTTAAATACCACACACTTTCTTTCTTTTTTTTTTTTTTTGTTTTGAGACAGAGTCTCATTGTGTCACCCAGGCTGTTATGCAGTGGTGCAACCTTGGCTCATTGCAACCTCTGCCTCCCAGGTTCAAGAGATCCTCATGCCTCAGCCACCAGGGTAGCTGGGTTTACAGGCATGAGCCACTACGCCCGGCTAATTTTTGTATTTTTGTATTTTTAGTAGAGACAGGGTTTCACCACGTTGGCCAGGCTAGTCTCAAACTCCTGACCTCAGGTGATCTGCCCACCTTGGCCTCCCAAAGTGCTGGGATTACAAGTGTGAGCCACTGCATCCGGCCCACACACTTTCAAACAACTAGATCTTGTGAGAACTCACTATTACAAGAACAGTAAGGGGGAAGTCCACCCCCATAATTCAACCACCTCCCACTAGGCCCCTCCCTGACATGTGGGGATTACAATTCCATATGAGATTTAGGTGGGAACACAGAGCCAAACCATATCAGGCTGACTCTTTTATTAGGGGCTAACGCAACTGGTGACTTCAAGATGAAGGCAATTCTCATTTAACATTCCAAAAATCCGAGGGCCCTTAAGAATTATGCTAAATCAACTCTACCTGTGCTCTATAAATGGAATGGCAAAGCCTGGATGACAGCACATCTGTTTACAGCATGGTTTACTGAATATTTTAAGCCCACTATTGAGACCTGCTACTAAGAAATTTTTTTTTTTCAAAATATTACTGCTCATTGACAATGTACCTATTCACCTATGCACCTGATAGAGATTCCAAAGGGGATTAATGTTGCTTTCATGAGTAATTTTGAGTTTCAAGTCTTATTATTTAACAAATAAAGTTTGTAAGGCTTTAGCTTCCATAGGTAGTAAATCATCTTATAGATCTTGGCAAAGTTAATTGAAAATCTTCTAGAAAATATTCAGCATTATAAATCCCATTGAGAACATCTATGAGTACTCATGGAAGGAGGTCAAAATATTAATATTAACAGAAGTGTGGAAGAAGTTGATTCAAACACTCATGGCTAACTTTAAAGGGTTCAGAAGTTCAGTAGAGAAAGTAACTGTAGATGTGGTGGAAATCTCAAGAGAACTTGAATTAGGTTTGGAGCCTGAAGTTGTGAATGTTATGCTGCAGTCTCATGGTAAAAACATTTAAAGCTGCTAAAACATAAAAAAGTGTAGTTAAACAAACTTTTAGTGGATGAGGATTTACTTCTTATGGATGAGTAAATCGAGTGGTTTACTGAGACGAAACCTACTACAAGTGAAAATACTGTGAACATTACTGAAATGACAAAGGATTTATAATATCACATAAACTTAGTTGATAAAGCAGCAGCAGAGTTTGACAGGATCGACTCCAATTTTGAAAGAAGTCCTATTATGGGTACAATGCTATTGAACGGCATTGCATACTACAGAGAAATCTTTCATTATAAGAACAATCAATCAATGTGGCAAACTTCATTGTTTTCTTATTTCAATAAATTGCCATAGTCACCCCAATCTTCAGCAATCACTACTCCGATAAATCAGCAAGCATCAACATCAAGGCAAGGCCCTCTACCACAAAAACTTATGACTCACTGAAGGCTCATGATCATTAGCATTTTTAGTAAAAACCTATATTTAATTAAGGTACATTGATTTTTAGACATAATGCTATTGCACACTTACTAAACTACAGTATAGTGTAAACATAACTTTTGCATGCACCGCAAAACAAAGAAAAATTGTGACTTGCTTTATAAAGATATTTGTTTTACTGTGGTAATCTGAAACCAAACCTGCAATATCTCCAGAGTATACAGTATAAATTTTATTTCTTTAAATTTGTTTTGCTGTAGTTCAGGAGGATTGGGGAAAGAATTGATTGAAAATGTGCTTACACCACAGTCTTCTCTAGTTTATTAACGGTATGACATACCATTATATTGCTGTATCACAAAATATTTAAACATTCATTTAAATATAGACATTAAGACTATAAAGTTTTAAGTGTTATATTTAAAATACTATGATAATAACGTATAAATAATATAAAAAGTCCTTGAAAACAAACATTTGATGATATTTTAAGTTATTTTTAGGGTAAAAATGGAAAGTATTCTTTTTAACTCAACAGTTACAAACATTTTGAGGCATTTATTTTCCTTCTCTTTATTGCTATATTATTTCCAAAATGCTGTATTGCTTTAAACTCTTAGTATCAGTATTTTGAAAGTGAGTACTTTATTTATCATTAATGTCATGAAAGCAAGTTACCTAGATTTGAATGCTACATCACTGAATTGACATCCTGCAGGGTCTTCTTTGCTCTTTATGGCTTAGATGCAAATTTTTATGCTCTTTTAATATCTTTTACATTTTCCTTTGGTGCTCTGAACATTGAAGTAAGTGACCTATCCACCTTAATCTTTTATGGTTTTATTGTGTATGTTTCTTGCATTTTTAAGTTTATTTTCCCTTAATTTTAAATAATTGTACAAGGCAAATGATTTCTAAAATTTCCTTATTATGTAGACTCAGCATTTTTAAAGTGTGGGTGTGTTTTCTTTGTTTCTTGACCATGAAGTCTTTTCAAAGGCCCCAGATTGTTGTTTATTTCTGTTTCACTAATTTTGAAATAACAAGAGTTCCATTCAAATCTATAATTTTGCATTAGACAATATAGATAGTTTCTCTTTGATTATTCCTCGGGTTCTACCTGGGTTCTCCTAGCATCCTTTCTAGTTAATGTTATGTTGAGTTTCTGCATGATGTACCTTGCCACTTACATTATTTCTGAAGTCTACTGTACTTTAATAATGCAGTCCTGCTAGTCTGAGGAAGAAGTATTTTATTTCCCTCTAGTGCCTATTTAACTGATTCTACAAAGTGATATTAACTTCTATGGCCTAGTTATCTGTTTGTACAAAATTAGTTTAGTACCTGGATACTTTGAAAGAGCCTATAATGTTTTCCTCAGAGAAAACTCTGCAAGATATACTACAACACACAGATTGCCTCTCTTTCAGATTTTTTTTTTTTTTCAGTGTCAACACATTTGCAGGACAAACTTTTAACTTGAGAATGCTGTGAGACATGTTTTATATGTTCTGCTGTCTACCTCACTGATTTTCCAAGCACAATAAGAGACAGGAAAATATTAATGGGCATAATGGAGGCTAGGAGAAGATACAGCCTTACAGTTCCTAACAAAACAGTTCTGATATTGTGGACTTATTGTAGAGAAGTTGTCTACTTTATTGTTTGAAGAGATCCCTAGTCAATGGAATATATATTTAATAGAACGTAATTGGAAATGTCTTTCTACCTTCTGTTACCTTGTCCCATAATTATATCTCAGTCCCCATGCCTACACTGTGGAATTTTTTTCTGGGTTCTGTCAGGACCTCAATTAATATTCCTGATTTGCATTTCTAGTGTAACTTTAGATATTTCTATGTTCTTCTATAAATACTTCGTTTGAGATTCAGGGATATACCTGTCACCTTTATGTGAAAGTCAAAGAAAATTATTTTAATGTCAACACACAATGCATCAGATGAGGTCATTGCAAATGGCACAACTGTTACAATTATTTTCTGAACCAGAGGAAGAGAAAGTAGGTCTATGAAGAAAAAAGTTTAAGACTACAGCTTTATATATAATCTTAGGATATCTAAGGAAATTTTTTTTGGAACCTGGAAAAATGGAGACAAGTTTGCCTAGGTCCCATCCAAGAACTATAATAGCTCATTTGGGACTGTTCAGTCATTCTTAAAGTCAATATGTGTGTATCAGGATTTTGCATATTATAACTATTAACTTGTCAATATATACTTTTATTCTCAATTGTCGTATAAAGTATCTGCTCACCAAAAACCAATATAGTCTGTATTATTTTTTAAAATGTCACAGGAGAATTCATAAATGGCAGAAGTAGAGGTGCCTGCTAAGATGGCCAAATAGGAACAGCTCTGGTCTGCAGCTCCTAGCGTGATCGACACAAAAGACGGGTGATCTCTGCATTTCCAACTGAGGTACCTGGTTCATCTCATTGGGACTGGTTGGACAGTGGGTGCTGCCCACGGTGGGAAAACCAAAGCAGGGCAGGGCATCCATCACCTCACCCGGGAAGCACAAGCACAACGTTACTTTTAGATGAACTGTAATCCCCTTGCCTATCCTCCTCTCCCCTCCCACTCTCCCTCCTTCCTTCCTTTTTTTGAGATGTGGTCTCACTATTTTCTCCAGGCTTGTCTATAACTCCTGGGCTCAAGCAATCCTCTCATCTCAGCCTCCCAAAGTGTTGAGATTACAGATGCAAGCCACCATGCCCAATCGTGTGACTTTTTTTTTTTTTTAATTATTATACTTTAAGTTCTAGGATACATGTGCGCAACATGCAGGTTTGATACATAGGTATACATGTGCCATGTTGGTTTGCTGCACCCATCAACTCATCATTTACATTAGGTATTTCTCCTAATGCTATCCCTCCCCCAGCCCCCCAGTCCCTGACAGGCCCCAGTGTGTGATGCACCCTGCCCTGTGTCCAAGTGATGTCACTGTTCAATTCCCACCTATGAGTGAGGACATGCCATGTTTGATTTTCTGTCCTTGCAATAGTTTG
Organism: Piliocolobus tephrosceles; assembly: GCF_002776525.5. Taxonomy (NCBI): domain Eukaryota; kingdom Metazoa; phylum Chordata; class Mammalia; order Primates; family Cercopithecidae; genus Piliocolobus; species Piliocolobus tephrosceles. Next base: position 7,953,940 of record NC_045445.1, on the reverse strand, counting down.
CTTAGAATGATGGCTTCCAGCTTCATCCATGTCCCTGTAAAGGACATGAACTCATCCTTTTTTATGGCTGCATAGTATTCCATGGTGAATATGGGCCACATTTTCTTAATCCAGCCTATCACTGATGAACATTTGGGTTGGTTCCAAGCCTTTGCTATTGTGAATAGTGCCGCAATAAACATATGTGTGCACGTGTCTTTATAGCAGCATGATTTATAATCCTTTGGGTATATACCCAGTAATAGGATTGCTCAGTCAAATGGTATTTCCAGTTCTAGATCCTTGAGGAATCACCACACTGTCTTCAACAATGATTGAACTAATTTACACTCCCACCAACAGTGTAAAACTGTTCCTATTTCTCCACATCCTCTCCAGCATCTGTTGCTTCCTGACTTTTTAATGAGGTTCATTCTAACTGGTGTGAGATGGTATCTCATTGTGGTTTTGATTTGCATTTCTCTGATGACCAGCAATGATCAGCATTTTTTCATGTGTCTGTTGGCTGCATAAATGTCTTCTTTTGAGAAGTGTCTGTTCATATCCTTTGCCCATTTTTTGATGGGGTTGTTTTTCTCTTGTAAATTTGTTTAAGTTATTTGTAGATTCAGGATATTAGCCCTTTGTCAGATGGGTAGATTGTAAAATTTTTCCCCATTCTGTAGGTTGCCTGTTGACTCTGATGGTAGTTTCTTTTGCTGTGCAGAAGCTCTTTAGTTTAATTAGAACCCATTTGTCTATTTTCACTTTTGTTGCCATTGCTTTTGGTGTTTTAGTCATGAAGTCCTGGCCCATGCCTATGTCTTGAATGGTATTGCCTAGGTTTTATTCTAGGGTTTTTATGATTTTAGGTCTAACATTTAAGTCTTTAATCCATCTTGAATTAATTTTTGTATAAGGTGTAAGGAAGGGATCCAATTTCAGCTTCCTACATATGGCTAGCCAGTTTTCCCAGCTCCATTTATTAAATAGGGAATCCTTTCCCCATTTCTGGTTTTTATTAGGTTTGTCAAAGATCAGATGGTTGTAGATGTGTGGTGTTATTTCTGAGGCCTCTGTTCTGTTCCATTGGTCTATATATCTGTTTTGGTAACAGTCCCATACTGTTTTCATTACTGTAGCCTTGTAGTATAATTTGAAGTCAGGAAGCATGATGCCTCCAGCTTTGTTCTTTTTGCTTAAGATTGTCTTGGCAATGCAGGCTCTTTTTTGGTTCCATATGAACTTTAAAGCAGTTTTTTCCAATTCTGTGAAGAAAGTCATTGGTAGCTTGATAGGGATGACATTGAATCTATAAATTACTTTGGGCTGTATGGCCATTTTCACTATATTGATTCTTCCTATCCACGAGCATGGAATATTCTTCCATTTGTTTGTGTCCTCTTTTATTTCCTTGAGGAGTGGTTTGTAGTTTTCCTTGAAGAGGTCCTTCACATCCCTTGTAAGTTGGATTCTTAGGTATTTTATTCTCTTTGTAGCATTTGTGAATGGGAGTTCACTCATGATTTGGCTCTCTGTCTGTTAATGGTGTATAGGAATTCTTGTGATTTCTGCACATTGCTTTTGTATCCTGAGACTTTGTGCTTCCCGGGTGAGGTCGGGGGATTTCCCTTTCCTAGCCAAGGGAAGCCATGACCTGGAAAACTGGGACACTCTCGCCCAAATATTATGGTTTTCCAACAGTCTTAGCAATCGGCACACAAGGTGATTCTCTCCTGTGCCTGGCTCGGCAGCTCCCACACCCACGGAGCCTTGCTCACTGCTAGTGCAGCAGTCTGAGATCCATCTGCCAGATGGCAGCCTGGCTGGGGGAGGGGCGTCTGCCATTGCTGAGGCTTGAGTAGGTAAACAAAGCAGCTGGGAAGCTTGAACTGGGCGGAGCCCACTGCAGCTCAACAAGGCCTAATGCCTCTAGAGTCCACCTCTGTGGGCAGGGCATAGCTGAACAAAAGGCAGCAGACAACTTCTGCAGACTTAAATGTCCCTGTCTGACAACTCTGAAGAGAGCAGTGGTTCTCCAAGCACTGCATTTGAGCTCTGAGAATGGACAGACTGCCTCCTCAAGTGGGTCCCTGACCCCCATGTAGCCTAACTGGGAGACACCTCCCAGTAGGGGCCAACAGACAACTCATATAGGCGGCTGCTGCCCTGGATACAAAGCTTCCAGAGGAAGGATCAGGCAGCAATATTTGCTGTTCTGCAATATTTGCTGTTCTGCAATACTTGCTGTTCTGCAGCCTCTGCTGGTGATACCCAGGCAAACAGGGTCTGTGGTGGAGCTCGAAAAAACTCCAACAGACCTGCAGCTGAGGGACCTAACTGGTAGAAGGAAAATTAACAAAGAGAAAGGAATAGCATCAACATCAACAAAAAGGACATCTACACCAAAGCCCCATCTGTAGGTCACCAACATCAAAGGCCAAAGGTAGATAAAAACACAAAGATGGGGAGAAACCAGAGCAGAAAAGCTGAAAATTCTAAAAATCAGAGTGCCTATTCTCCTCCAAAGGATCACAGCCCCTCACCAGCAATGGAACAAAGCTGGATGGAGAATGACTTTGACGAGTTGACAGAAGTAGGCTTCAGAAGGTCAGTAATAACAAACTTCTCCAAGCTAAAGAAGGATGTTTGAATGCATTGCAAGGAAGCTAAAAACCTTGAAAAAAGATTAGATGAATGGCTAACTAGAGTAACCAGTGTAGAGAAGACGTTACATGACCTGATAGAGCTGAAAACCATGGCACAAGAATTTTGAGATGTATGTGCAAGCTTCAGTAGCCAATTCGATCAAGTGGAAGAAAGGATATCAGTGACTGAAGATCATGTTAATGAAATAAAGCACGAAGACAAGGTTAGAGAAAAAAGAGTAAAAAGAAATGAACAAAGACTCCAAGGAATATGGGACGAAGAGCAACCCCAAGACATATAATTGTCAGATTCACCAAGGTTGAAATGAAGGAAAAATGTTAGGGGCAGTCAGAGAGAAAGGTCAAGTTACCCACAAAGGGAAGCCCACCAGACTAACAGCAGATCTCTCGGCAGAAACTCTACAAGCCAGAAGAGAGTGGGGGCCAATATTCAACATTCTTAAAGAAAAGAATTTTCAATCCAGAATTTCATATCTAGCAAAACTAAGCTTCATAAGTGAAGGAGAAATAAAATCCTTTACAGACAAGCAAATGCTGAGAGATTTTGTCACCACCAGGCCTGCATTACAGTAGCTCCTGATGGAAGCACTAAACATGGAAAGGAACAACTGGTACCAGTCACTGCAAAAACAGGCCAAATTGTAAAGAACATTGATGGTGTGAAGAAACTGCATCAACTAATGGGCAAAATAACCAGCAAACATCATAATGACAGGATCAAATTCACCCATAACAATAATAACCTAATAAAGAGGAAAACAGAGAAGAATCAAATAGACACAATAAAATTGATAAAGGGGATATCACCACAGATCCCAAAGAAATACAAGCTACCATCAGAGAATACTATAAACACCTCTATGCAAATAAACTAGAAAATCTAGAAGAAATGGATAAATTCCTGGACACATACACCCTCCCAAGACTAAACCAGGAAGAAGTTGAATCTCTGAATAGACCAATAACAGGCTCTGAAATTGAGGCAATAATTAATAGCCTACCAACCAAAAAAAGTCCAGGACCAGACACATTCACAACCGAATTTTACCAGAGGTACAAAGAGGAGCTGGTACCATTCCTTCTGAAACTATTCCAATCAATAGAAAAAGAGGGAATCCTCCCTAACTCATTTTATGAGGCCGACATCATCCTAATACCAAAGCCTGGCAGAGACACAACAATAAAAGAGAATTTTAGACCAATATCCCTGATGAACATTGATAAGAAAATCCTCAATAAAATACTGGCAAGCCGAATCCAGCAGCACATCAAAAAGCTTATCCACTACTGCTTCATCCCTGGGATGCAAGGCTGGTTCAACATATGCAAATCAATAACGTAATTCATCACATAAACAAAACTGATGACAAAAATCACATGATTATCTCAATAGATGCAGAAAAGACCTTCGACAAAATTCAACAGTCCTTCATGCTAAAAACTCTCAATAAACTAGGTATTGATGGAATGTATCTCAAAATAATAAGAGCGATTTATGACAAACCCACAGCCAATATCATCCTGAATGGGCAAAAACTGGAAGCATTCCCTTTGAAAACTGGCACAAGACAAGGATGCCCTCTCTCAACACTCCTATTCAACACAGTGTTGGAGGTTCTGGCCAGGGCCATGAGGCAAGAGAAATAAATAAAGGGTATTCAGTTAGGAAAGGAGGAAGTCAAATTGTCCCTGTTTGCAGATGACATGATTGTATATTTAGAAAACCCCATCATCTCAGCCCAAAATCTCCTTAAGCTGATAAGTAACTTCAGCAAAGTCTCAGGATACAAAAGCAATGTGCAGAAATCACAAGAATTCCTATACACCATTAACAGACAGAGAGCCAAATCATGAGTGAACTCCCATTCACAAATGCTACAAAGAGAATAAAATACCTAAGAATCCAACTTACAAGGGATGTGAAGGACCTCTTCAAGGAAAACTACAAACCACTCCTCAAGGAAATAAAAGAGGACACAAACAAATGGAAGAATATTCCATGCTCGTGGATAGGAAGAATCAATATAGTGAAAATGGCCATACAGCCCAAAGTAATTTATAGATTCAATGTCATCCCTATCAAGCTACCAATGACTTTCTTCACAGAATTGGAAAAAACTGCTTTAAAGTTCATATGGAACCAAAAAAGAGCCTGCATTGCCAAGACAATCTTAAGCAAAAAGAACAAAGCTGGAGGCATCATGCTTCCTGACTTCAAATTATACTACAAGGCTACAGTAATGAAAACAGTATGGGACTGTTACCAAAACAGATATATAGACCAATGGAACAGAACAGAGGCCTCAGAAATAACACCACACATCTACAACCATCTGATCTTTGACAAACCTAATAAAAACCAGAAATGGGGAAAGGATTCCCTATTTAATAAATGGAGCTGGGAAAACTGGCTAGCCATATGTAGGAAGCTGAAATTGGATCCCTTCCTTACACCTTATACAAAAATTAATTCAAGATGGATTAAAGACTTAAATGTTAGACCTAAAATCATAAAAACCCTAGAATAAAACCTAGGCAATACCATTCAAGACATAGGCATGGGCCAGGACTTCATGACTAAAACACCAAAAGCAATGGCAACAAAAGTGAAAATAGACAAATGGGTTCTAATTAAACTAAAGAGCTTCTGCACAGCAAAAGAAACTACCATCAGAGTCAACAGGCAACCTACAGAATGGGGAAAAATTTTACAATCTACCCATCTGACAAAGGGCTAATATCCTGAATCTACAAATAACTTAAACAAATTTACAAGAGAAAAACAACCCCATCAAAAAATGGGCAAAGGATATGAACAGACACTTCTCAAAAGAAGACATTTATGCAGCCAACAGACACATGAAAAAATGCTGATCATTGCTGGTCATCAGAGAAATGCAAATCAAAACCACAATGAGATACCATCTCACACCAGTTAGAATGAACCTCATTAAAAAGTCAGGAAGCAACAGATGCTGGAGAGGATGTGGAGAAATAGGAACAGTTTTACACTGTTGGTGGGAGTGTAAATTAGTTCAATCATTGTTGAAGACAGTGTGGTGATTCCTCAAGGATCTAGAACTGGAAATACCATTTGACTGAGCAATCCTATTACTGGGTATATACCCAAAGGATTATAAATCATGCTGCTATAAAGACACGTGCACACATATGTTTATTGCGGCACTATTCACAATAGCAAAGGCTTGGAACCAACCCAAATGTTCATCAGTGATAGGCTGGATTAAGAAAATGTGGCCCATATTCACCATGGAATACTATGCAGCCATAAAAAAGGATGAGTTCATGTCCTTTACAGGGACATGGATGAAGCTGGAAGCCATCATTCTAAGCAAACTATTGCAAGGACAGAAAATCAAACATGGCATGTCCTCACTCATAGGTGGGAATTGAACAGTGACATCACTTGGACACAGGGCAGGGTGCATCACACACTGGGGCCTGTCAGGGACTGGGGGGCTGGGGGAGGGATAGCATTAGGAGAAATACCTAATGTAAATGATGAGTTGATGGGTGCAGCAAACCAACATGGCACATGTATACCTATGTATCAAACCTGCATGTTGCGCACATGTATCCTAGAACTTAAAGTATAATAATTAAAAAAAAAAAAAAGTCACACGATTGGGCATGGTGGCTTGCATCTGTAATCTCAACACTTTGGGAGGCTGAGATGAGAGGATTGCTTGAGCCCAGGAGTTATAGACAAGCCTGGAGAAAATAGTGAGACCACATCTCAAAAAAAGGAAGGAAGGAGGGAGAGTGGGAGGGGAGAGGAGGATAGGCAAGGGGATTACAGTTCATCTAAAAGTAACGTTGTAGGTAGTATGAAAATTCTACTATTTCATGTAAACTGAAATATGTAGCTTGTAAAACTTGGTTTGGAAATTTACTTTCATACGATTGAGAAAGCTCTTCAATAAAGGAGTAGATTACCTCAACAAGGAAAGGAAATTGATTGCATTTTCATCACAGGAGAAACTCTTTATCTACTCCAGGCTGACCACATGTTCTCCTCTTTGCCTTGAAAGGAACATTCACTTTTTATTTTTCTCTTGGAAAGGATTGACATGTTTCTGATTTTAGAGTTCTCTTTAGAGAATGGTATCATGATACTTAAAATTAACTATTATAGTGTATGTGAATTTTCAAAACAACTTTGGAAATTAAGGAAATATGAAATTAGCTCTTCTGTCTACTAGCTGTATTTTAGAGACATCCACAGTATTTTATTTTAAGTCACAGTATAAATCAAGCCCTAGATTTTATTTCTCATATTGCAATAATGAAGCACATGCTTATATACCTATAAGGATAGGTATAGTACAATTGTGCACTCAGGTTTTATAAATACTATCTATTAAAGAGGGCATACACTCAGATCTACAAAGGGGTAACTAATTCACTTTCTCAAACATGACAAAGTAGTTTAGGATAGGCGCATATGTCACTCATTAAACTGCAAATATTGGCACCAGAGGACAGCCTATACAAGTATATACAAGTGTAATCAGTAGTATATTCCACAGGTGAGTTTTATTTTACTCTATCTAAGCACCAGACTTTAGTGATGCTTCCAACTTCTCCAAGACTGAACTTTGAGTTATGGAAATTATGGCTTTTACAGCAAGCTGGTACCAGTGGCTCTCTGCAATTATCAATGAACGCAGTAACTACAAGGTAATTGTTACTCTAGGCAGGTAGAATATTTTCTCTTTGATAATACTAAATAATCTACCCAGCTAGCTAGCTAGCTCTCTAGCAAAAATTATAAATGAAGATCAAATATGTGGTTTTGAAAAATAATAAAATTACAATAGCAAATACTTCCATAGTACTTCAAGCACTATTCTAAAATATTTGAAGACACTTACATTTATTCTTTATAATAATGCTATGTGGTAAAGGCTATTTTTATCTCTGTTACTACAGATGAGGAAACTGTGTCATGGAGCAATTAATTAATTGAGTGATGGAGATAAGATTTGAACCCAAGCACAATGGCTTGAGTTTACACTTAACCGTTTCATTGGCTGTCTCTCAAATTCTGAGTTGAAATCCAGTGACATAAATCATTGTCTGATTATGTTACCCTATCATTATTGTTAACTATTGATATGGTTTGGCTGTGTCTCCACCTAAATCCCATCTTTAATTCCCACGTGTTGTGGGAGGGACCTGGTGGGAGGTAACTGAATCGTGGGGGAAGGTCTTTCTGGTGCTTTTCTCGTGATAGTAAGTCTCATGAGATCTGATGGTTGTTATAAGGGGGAGTTTTCCTGCACAAGCCCTTTTCTTCTCTTGTCTGCTGTCATGTGAGATGTGCCTTTCACCTTCTCATGACTGTGAGGTCCCCTAAGCCACACGGAACTGTAAGTCAATTAAACCTCCTTCTTTTGTAAATTGCCCAGTCTTGGGTATGTTTTTATCAGCAGCGTAAAAATGGACCAATACAATTATAATCAAACAAATCAGATTTCTATTTCATGCAACATTTTTCATATTATTTGCACATACTATTTGTCACTAAGCCTACAAATTAGGCAAGATAGAATGGCTCCTCCAAAACTCAGGTGTTGCCAGTGTGACAGTATTAAGAGGTGGGGTCTTTAAGAGGTAATTAAGCCATAGAATCTCCTCCCTCATGAATACAATTAAGATCTTTATAGAAGAGGATTCATGCAGCATTGGGCTTTCTTGCTCACTGATTTCTACCATGTGGGGACACAGCATTTCTTCCCTTCAGAGGATGCTGAATCAATGTATTCTCTTGGAAGCAGAGAGCAGCCCTCACCAGACAATCAAACCTGCAGGCAGCTTGATCTTAGACTTTCTCCAACAATGTGAAAAATGAATTTCTGTTCTTTATAAATTACTTAGTCTGTAGTATTTTGTTATAGTAGCACAAACAGACTAGGAAAATAGATATTATCTCCATTTATAGATGAGAGTATAGAGAGTCTAAACTTCAGAATCATAAGCCATAACTTTGGTTCCATAGCACTAGGATATTTGACACTGGATGTAGAAATAACCCATAAAAAAGAAATCAAGAAGATACATTTTATTATTCTCATTTAATATTCTTTTGGTTGACAAATATATTTACAGGGTACAATGTGATTTTTTCTTATACATTGTGAAACAATTAAATGAATTAACATTTCCATCACTTTTGATATTTATTATTTTTTGGTTTGTGGATATTTAAGATCTACTGCCTTAGCAATTTTTTTTTTTTTTTTTTTTTGGAGACAGAGTCTTGCTCTGTTGCCTAGGCTGGAGTGCAGTGGTGCAATCTTGGGTTACTGCAACCTTTGCCTCCTGGGTTCAAGAAATTCTCCTGCCTCAGCCTCCCAAGTAGCTGGGGTTACAGGTGCTGGCCACCGCTCCTGGTTAATTTTTGTATTTTTAGTACAAACAGGCTTTCACCATCTTGGCCAGGCTGGTCCTGAACTCCTGACCTCTTGATCCACCTGCCTCGGCCTCCCAAAGTGCTGGGGTTACAGGAGTGAGCTACTGCACCTGGCCTCTGTTAGCAATTTTCAAGTATACAATACATGATTATAAACTACACTCAACATACTGTACAATAGAGCCCAGAATTTATTCATATCAACTAAAACTTTGTACCCATTGACCCATGCTCCAGCCTTTTAAAAATATTATTAATATCTCAAAATTATAACATATGCCATGTTTATTTGGAATTTAATGCCTAACAATCAAAAGTATCAGTTGTTAATGAAGAGATTTATCTATTATCATTTATAGAATGCTTTCATCTCACATTTTTTTCACTTTGTTCTTCATAACAACCTTGTTGTGATAGGCAGGATGGATATGATGTCTTATCTTAGGTGAAGGCAACTGAGTTAGCCAGAATTTGAACCAAGGTTTGGACATTTCACCTACCATGTCCTTACCATAATACCTGGGTGCCTCTCCATTGCTTTCCTTCATCTTTTTGCTCATGGAATGGAATGATGTAGCATTTTTTACTTTGGATATTAGTATTTGAATAACTCTGGCAGAAGTTATACTGCAATTTCTGATTATATCAACTTTACATTTCAAAGTATATTACTTATAGCATATTATTTGCTCACATATCAAAGTGTCTTGTGTGTAGGTAGTGTTCATTAAATGCTTCAGTAAGTGAATGAGTGAAGGACAGTTCCATTTGTTACTGTACATGCTTTTAGGCTTACATTAAGTTTTGACAGAGCTCAGGTCGACATTTCACTTCTTTATGTGTTAAGTCTTAATCACTTGACCAACTTTCTCAATTATTTCCAAGTTTGTGAATTACCTTTGTTTCTTCACTGCGACATGCTCAGTATTTTAAAAATTGCGGTGTGCAAAATGTTAAGTATATCTACAGTATAACAAAATGTCAACTACATGCTCTGCACATCATTTACTCAAATGATCTGCATGATGTTTTTATTAGCACATTTAATCTCACTAACATTAAATTGGAAATAATGCCCATTGTTCTCGGGAATGTGTGTGTGTGTGTGTGACAGAGTTTCACTCTTGTCGCCCAAGCTGGAGTGCAATAGTGCAATCTCAGCTCACTGCAACCTCTGCCTCCTGGGTTCAAGCAATTCTTCTGCCTCAGCCTCCCAAGTAACTGAGATTATAGGCACCCACTACCACACCAGGCTAATTTTTATATATTTTTTAGTAGAGACAGGGTTTCACCACGTTGGCCAGGCTGGCTTCAAACTCGTGACCTCAGGTGATCCTCCCACCTCGGCTTCCCAAAATGCTGGGATTACAGGCGTGAGCCACCGCACCCGACCTTCTCAGGAATTTTTAAAGCACTTCAAAAGTGTGGAAAGTATAAATGCTAATAAAGTGAAATATATGTGTTTCCAACCATTGTTTGTTAATATTTATCTATAAAGAATGATTACACCATGGCTTAAAATGAAATGCAAAGGTACTTCATAGAAAATACCATTTATTTATTTATTTATCTATCTATCTATCTATCTATCTATCTATCTATCTATCTATCTATCTATTTATGTATGTATGTATTTATTTATGACAGCATCTCACTTTGTTGCCCAGGCTAGAGTGCAGTGGCACAATCTCAGCTCACTGCATCCTCTGCCTCCCAGGTTCAAGTGATTTTCCTGCCTCAGCCTCCCAAGTAGCTCAACTACAGGCACGCATCACCCTGCCTGGGTAATTTTTGTATTTTTAGTAGAGACGGGTTTTCACCATGTTGGCCAGCCTGGTCTCGAACTCTTGACCTCAGTTGATCCGCCTGCCATGGCCTCCCAGAGTGCTGAGAAAATACTACAGTTTTAAATAAGGTCTTTTACTGCCTGTATTTTGGGCAGAGAGAAATGTAGATTTGTATCTAAATTCCAAGAGCTTTCTTGAGAACAATCACAGAAACCGTAGCTTTATATATGCTTTAGAGGTAAATTTCTCAATGGAATATTATTCTTGTTTAGATATAAATCATGACAAATGCTTAACCTTTAGATAGAAGTTTAGCAAATTAAAGAGCATTTAATTTCTTCATTTTTAGTTACTGTTAGGATTAAATCAGTGAGTTTGATGGATGCCAGCTTCGCTTTCTATTTGTGCTATTGCGTATAAGAGATGATTACATTTTTCATACTATATTATTACAATTTTTATATTCTTTTCCATATTTTTTCACCAAATACTTGTTATGAGTGATGGTATTGAGGTTTTTACATCATGGCAACCTAAATAAAAAACTAATTTATTGTGGACACATTTATTATCAGGTGCAATATGTGTGCTAAGTACCCTTTTAGCCTATGCACAGCCTAGCAGTTTCAGTATTACATTGAATGATTCTCCTACTCTATTCTGGATTTGTTATTTATCAATACAAAATAAATTTTAGTTACAGGTTGGGTGCAGCGGCTCTCGCCTGTAATCCTAGCACTTTGGGAGACTGAGGCAGGTGAATCACTTGAGGTTAGGAGTTTGAGACCAGCCTGGCCAACATGGCAAAACCTTATCTCCACAGAAAAATAAAAAAATAAAATTAGCCGGGCTTGGTGGAGCATGTTTATAGTCCAAGCTACTTGGGAGATTGATTCAGGAATCGATTGTACCTGGGAGGTGAGCTGAGATCATACCACTGCGCTCCAGCCTGGGCGACTGTGCAAGACTGTCTCAAATAAAAAAAATAGTTATGTGTATTCTCTAGCATTTTTAACAAGCATTAACTATAGAAATTTACAAACACGTCCAAGTAGAAAGTAGATGACCATCAACACATCACCTAAGCATCAACTTTTATGTATCTTAATCATTTTTTTCATTATTAAAACAAGAAACTCACACCATTAGCAGTCACTCTCACTACCCCCACTCTTCCAGCCCCCAGCAAAAATTAATCTACTTTCTGTCACTATGGATTTGCTAATCTAAATACTGTATATAAATAGAATAATATACGTGCCTTTTTGTTTCCTTCCTTTATGGAGCAAGATGTTTTCAAGGTTCATCCATGTTATAGCATTCATTGATACTTCATTTATTCTGATCAAATAATAATTATTGCTTTCACATATAATATTTATCCATTCATCTGTAGATGGACATATGAGTTATTTCCACTTTTGGACTCTTGTGAACAATGTTTCTATAACATTCATGTACAAGTTTTTACATAGCTGCATATTTTCATTTCCCTTAGGTATATGCTTAAGAATAGAATTACTAGGTCATACAGTAATTCAGTGTTTAGGTTTTTCATACATTACAACACTGTGTTACAAAATGGCTGTGTAATTTTACATTCCCAACAGAAATATATGAGAGTTCCAATTGCCCCCACGTTTTTACTAAGACATTATTGTACATCATTTTGTTTATAGTCAACCTTGTAGGTGTGAAGTGATTTCTCGTTGTGGTCCGTAGTGAGTTCTCCTGAGATCTGCTTGTTTAAAAATGTGTAACACCTTCCCTCCACTCTCTTGTTCCAGTTCTCTGCATGTGAGACACCCATCTGTCTCCGCTTTGCCTTTCACCATGAGTAAAAGCTTACTGCGGCCTCCCCAGAAACCAAAAAGATGTCGATGCCATGCTTCACTATACAGCCTGCAGAACCGTGAGCCAATTAAACCTATTTTCTTTATAAATTACCCAGTAGTGCATATGTCTTTATAGCAACACAAGAACAATCTAACATACCTTTCTCTCTTTTTTTGTTATTGTTTGCATTATATATCTTTTTCCATTCTTTTACTTTCAAACTTTTTGTGTCTTTGAATCTAATGTGTGTCTCTTATGGACATCATATATTTGGATCATGTATTTTTATCCATTCTGATAATACTTTCCTTCTAAATGTAGTGTTTAATCCATTTATATCTAATGTAAATACTGATAAGGTAGATTTTATGTTGTTATTTTGCTAATTTTTTTATCTTATGTCATATTTATTCCTCTGCTTTCCTGTAGTACATTCATTTGTTTTACATAGACATTTACTAGTGTGCCATTTTAGTTACCACATCCTTTGTTTTACTATATTTATTGAGTTATGTAGTTAGTGGTTCCCTTGGGGATTATAGATAACACATTAATTGCACAATTTGTAACAACAAATTACGTTCTTGTATGAATTAATGCCAGATTCATACAAAAACCTACCTCTGTACCCTTCCTTCTCCTTGTCCTGTTAGTGTCATATAAATTACATTTTTAAACATTATGATCCCATCAACCCAGTTTTATAATTAGTGCTTTTTGCAGTTGTATCTTCAATTATATAAGAGAAAAGGGTTCACAAATAAAAATATGTTTATACTGCCTTTTATATTTACTTATTACTTAACTTTGTTTGTGTTCCTTATTTCTTCACATGGATTCCAATTACTATATAGTGACCATTAATTTCAGCCAAAATGACTCCCTTTAGCACTTATGGAAAAGCAAGTCTGCTGGCGATGAACTATCTCAGTTTTCGTTGATCTTTGAATGTTTTAATTTCTCCCTCCTTTTTGAGAAATAGTTGTCCTAGATATAATATTCTTCATTGGCAGGTTTTTTTTCAGAACTTTATATCATCTCACTACATTCTTAGCTTCTGTGGTATCTGATGAGAAATCAGCTGCTACTCTTATTGAGGTTCGTTTGGTGAGAAATAATTCTGATACTTTTATTTAGTTTTCTGGATGTATTTTCCTTTATTTTTTAAAACATAAAATGTCTAGTTTAAAGATTTCATCTTAAAGTCCTTAATGTAAGCTTTCTTAGGTTATTGACAACTTTCACATCCTCCCATATTTATTGGTCACATTTTCTAGTTTCTTTATGTGTCTCTTTTTATTATTATGAGGAGACTGTGAGGGAAAACAACAGTAATAACTTAATTTATTGAAGGAATAAAATATAGTCTTTTAATTTGTATTTGATAAACACAAAGAATTATTCAATAAATTGATTGTTTCAACAGTATTTGTAGTCTGCTGTGTGCCATGGGTAACTATACAAACTGGAGAGAGAGACAAAACAAATTGCTATCTTCAAATAACTTACACAGTAGTGGTGAGACACAGCCAAGTAACTAGGTAAATTTATATTGCAAGCCAGGTGATGTAGCTACTAGAGAGAAAAATGAAGCAGGGCAAGGAGATTAGGAACTGCTTGGGATTGGAGGAGGTTAGGGAATGCTTGGCCATTTATTTTAAAGTCACACCCAGTGCATGCCTCACTGGTAAGGTGAAATTTGAGCAGAGTCCAAAAAGAAGTGAGGATGCATAAATCTAGGAAAAAGCACTTCATTTAGCCAAAATAACAAGTGCAAATTGATATAGTTTGGACATTTGCCTTCTTCAAACCTTCTATTAAAATTTGCACTATTCACAATAGCAAAGACTTGGAATCAACCCAAATGTCCATCAGTGACAGACTGGATTAAGAAAATGTGGCACATATACACCATGGAATACTATGCAGCCATAAAAAAAGGATGAGTTCGTGTCCTTTTTTAGGGACATGGATGCAGCTGTAAACCATCATTCTCAGCAAACGATTGCAAGGACAGAAAACCAAATACTGCATGTTCTCACTCATAGGTGGGAACTGAACAATGAGATCACTTGGACACAGGAAGGGGAACATCACACACCGGGGCCTATTGTGGGGGGGGGGGGGGGGGGAGGGATAGCATTAGGAGATATACCTAATGTAAATGACGAGTTAATGGGTGCAGCACACCAACATGGTACATGTATACATATGTAACAAACCTGCACATTGTGCACATGTACCCTAGAACTTAAAGTATAATAATAATAATAATAATATTAATAATAATAAAATTTGACCCTCTGTGTTGGAGGTAGGGCCTAGTGGAATATGTTTCAGTTATGGGGTTGATCCCTCATGAATGTCTTGTTGTCATTCTTGCAGCATTAAATGAGTTCTGACTTTTAGATCCCATGAGATCTAGTTGTTAAAAAATAGTCTGGGACTTCCCTCCTCTCTGTCTCACCATATGACATACCTGCTCCTCCTTTACCTGCCTCTATGACTGGAAGCTTCCTGAGGTCCATAGCAGCAGCAGGTGCCAGTGTAGTGCTTCTTTTACAGCTTGCAGAATGGTGAGCCAGATAAATCTCTTTTAAAAATAAATTATCCAGACTTGGGTATTTATTTATAGCAATGCAAAATGGACTAATGTGAAAAGGTTCTGTGTTGAGATCATTCTCGGAAAATTAGAGGAACAAGAAAGTGAATGGGGGGCCTGGAATAAACTGAGCAAAAGGAAATCTTGCTAAGGAAATCTTAGCAAGTGACACCAAAGAAATACTAAGTATAGACAACTCTTTTTCACAAGAGTTTTTCACAAAAGGGAGCAGAGAAGTAGTTCAGTAGCTGGCATGAAAGTAAGGTCGAAAGAGGGTTTATTTTTAAGTTATTACAGTATAAATTTCTGAAATATTGTATGCTGGTGGGAATACTTGATTGGAGAGAAAAAATTAATGATGCAGAAGAACAAAAAAATTGTAGCAAGTAAGGCTCATGATTAAGTAAGTGAAGATAGGGTATAGCATACTGCCAGGTCTGACCGGCAGGCCCTGGCCGAGTGATGGATGAAAAAATGGACACAGACACAGGTTTTTTGCCTGGCCGAGTGACTAGGGGACGGGGCTGCCCACACACACCGAGGAGGGTGCTGTAAAGAGTCCCAGCAGCCGCAGCCCCGACAAGCTGCTGCGGGCATTTATTTAGTACAGATTTAATGACAAAGACTTTGAGTCAAGACATTTGTGGGTAATTAACATGGTCACACACAGCCCCCACCCCCCGCACCCAAGAGAGAGCACTCCTGTGCATGAATGATTAAAGGCCAGGGCCAGGTTCCAAGGCCTAAGTAAACTAACTTATCTAGATCAATTCCTTCACACTTCCTTGTTATCTACCTTTTGCTCTCAGGCTCCAGATAAGATAATTTGGCTGCTTTTAGCCAAATTATCTTTCAAAACTTTTGCAAAACCTCCCAGCCTTCCAAGAAGGTTTGTATTTTTCCTATAATTTCTCCCACCACCCTGACCAATCTCCTGCAGTGTACAAAGTGAGAAAGTATTATGTAAGCAAAGACATTTAGAGGTATCAAGTATCTCTAAGAGTGGATATGGAAAAGGTCACATGTATTTATTAATTTTTAAATTCTTCTGGTTGCCGGGCATTGGAGCATGTAGACTGTGTCCTGAAAGATGAATAGGAATTTGTCATATGGAGAAACCTTGGAAAGTGTGTCCCAAGCAAAATGGAAACCATGTAGAAAGACATAGAGACATGAATAAGCCTTGTGTTCTGTAGGAACTGCAATCTTTGAAATATTTAAAGCAAATGCTGTGTATGAGAAAGTGCAGGAGATATGACTGTAAGAGTAGGCCAGGTCACTCATAAAAGGATGTGGACACTTAGGAATTTTAAAAAGTACATTCTACTTGTCTTGTAGCAAAATTATGTATTAAAATAATGTTTGTTTCTATTTGCAAACTTATGTTCTTGAACTCATCACATTTTTCCTTTATCTATCATTGCATGATTTTCATAGCATAACATTTAAGAGTGTAAGTCTTAAGATGCTATAAATACAAGTTTCAGTGTAAGTTCTATTATTTAATACCAGTGAGAGCTGTGAGTCTCTAATTCCTCATCTATAGAATGAGAAAAGTTATAATTTCAGGACAAGCTACATCATAGACTTATGTGGAGTCAATGAAATTATGCAGATAAAGTCTTAGGCATCACCTGGCCCATAGGAAGTAATAAATGAAAAGTTCTTACTATTTCTATATTTGTATTTCAGTAGTAGTAAACACATCAGTTTCATACCTAGCTTCGACACAGGCTCTTTAGTGCATTCATTTCACTGGGAATCACTATTTTGTTGATTACAACAGAAAATATTACCACCTAAAGACCAGTAAAGCCAAGTTACAGTTCTGCAATACACAAAATGAATGGGACTTAATGTCTTCTGTTATTCATTTAGTTCTCAGTTTGTTCATGAGTCATGGACTCACGGAGTATAGTGTTTCTTACTGGAGTTGTAACCAGATTAATAAAATTGACGTTTCAAGAAACCTGAAGAAAGAAAAAGCTTTATTTTTACAGAAAAAAAATCATTGTGATGGTAATATTTCTAATAACTTTCTAGATGCACAATTTTCAGCAAGTTTGATGGCATCAATTGTATTTATCCCCAATACAAGCATCAATGATATATGCTATGCTACTAAGAGCTGCCAATGTTGTGAAACTAAACACAAAAGCTAGGATTAGTATTTTGAAAATTCATGTATCAAAATAAAGTGCAACGATGATTAACCTATTAATCTAGGATGTAACTTTTACTTTGGTATTCCAATGTAATAATAAATGAGTGAGACACAGTCAATTTGAAATTATCAATAAAAAATGCTTTTATTTTTACATATTAGTTCTTACTTTCTCCTTTTAGCCATATTATAGTTACTCATGTGACTTTGAATCTTTGGGTTATAATTGTCTTATAATATTTGTCTCCTCAGTTTGCATTGAGGAAAACAAAAGTGTTGTCTGGCATTGTAATACGGCTAGTTTTTCATCAAAAGTGATCTGAAGGCCGGGTGCCGTGGCTCACACCTGTAACCCCAGCACTTTGGGAGGCTGAGGTGGGCTCATCAATTGAGGCAAGGAGTTCGAGACTATCCTGGCCAACATGGTGAAACCTCGCCTCTACTAAAAATACAAAAATTAGCTGGGTGTGGTGGCTCATGCCTGTAATCCCAGCTACTCAGGAGGCTGAGACATGAGAATCCCATGAACCCGGGAGGCAGGGATTGCAGTAAGCTGAGATCACGCCACTGTTCTCCAGCCTGGGTGACAGAGTGAGAGTCTGTCTCAAAAAAAAAAAAAAAAAAAGATCTGAAACAAGCAATAATATACTACTATTAGATTGGTGCAAAGTGACTGTGGTTTTAAATTATTTAAATCAATATCATAATATTGCACACATTTCAAATGACTTCTCTGCTCAGAAGGAGAATATTATCTTTGGAGGTACTTCTGAATAAATATTAATTTTGTATGGTTAATTTTAATTTTATTTATGGCATGGAGCATTGTATAAAATGTTAAGGAAAATGCTTAACATATGAGTAAAATATTTATTGACTCTAATGCTCAACATGAGATGCTGTATTCATTTGTAATGCTTTGGTGATCATGTGCTGTCTTTTTAATAAATTATTTCACAATCTTGATAATAACTGGTGTCAAGATTACTAAGCTAAATTTGGTAAAAAATCACATTCTTCTTCTGGAAAATTAGAATATCATGTCTATCTCTAACCTTCCAAAATCTCTCTTGTTTTTCTTGATTGCTCAAATGTCACTGTCAATTGTTAGGCAAATACTTGCATATGTTCTTGCAGTCCCTTGAGACATAATTTAGTTTGGCTAACAGATACATTTAGAACAGCTCTTGTACTATCTTACAATCTTTTTACTCATTTTTTTCTTTAATTGGTTTTCAGTACAAGCAACAATATCTTGATACAGAATACAACATTAAAATAAATTGTTGAGTGCAGACCCAGTAGGATTGAACTATTTCTGCTCTACTACTTATTTGTCATGCATCCAAACAACAACCAGCAGCAAACCACAGAACCTTCTTTATTTAATGAATGAGATTGTCTTGGTAGATTGTGAAAAGCAAATATAAAACAAATGTCAATGCCGGGAAATATAATTTTTTAAAGAAAAGACAAAGAGCTCACAAATAAGATGAAGAGACATCTTCAACGTAGCAAGTACTGATAAAACTCTTGATCTCGTCACCTGGCGAAGTTTTTTTTTTTTTTTTTTTCTATAAAAGACCAAATAGTGGACCAGGCATGGTGGCTCACGCCTGTGATCCCAGCACTTTGGGAGGCTGAGGCAGGTGGATCACCTGAGGTCAGGAATTCAAGACCAGCCTGGCCAGCATGGTGAAACCTCCTCTCTACTAAAAATACAGAATTAGCTGGGTGTGGTGACGTGTGCGTGTAATCCCAGCTATGAGGCTGAGGCAAGAGAATCACTTGAACCCAAGAGGCAGAGGTTGCAGTGAGCTGAGATGGCGCCATTGCACTCCAGCCTAGGCAACAAGAGTGAAACTCCATCTCAGGAAAAAAAAAAAAAAAAAGCCAAATAGTGGATACTTTATGCTTTTAAAGCCAGATTGTCTCTGCCACACCTATTCAACTGTGCCATTGTAGCCCAAATAAAGTCATATACAATATAGTACAAAAATTATGGGCATAGTTGTGGAAATAAAACTTTACATACAAGAATCAGTATAAGGCTTAATTTGGACCCCAGCCAGTGGTTTGTTGACCCTTATGGTAAACCATGAATTTGTAGTGACATAGTAGAAAAATTGCTAGCTGTACCTAAATGCCTATTCTTGCTCCGTTTTTTAGTAATAGGTAGGCATGTAGTTGCCCAGAATAATTAATACATATCTCAGGCTAATTTGTAATTAGGTGTGGACATAGCATGAAGCTCTTGCCTGCAGGATGTAAGTAGAAATGTCATAAGCAACTTTCTAGACATGTGAGTAAATGAACAAGGCACACCATTATTTGCCCTGCCTTCTTCCTGCTAATTGAAATGTGGACATGTTGGCTGGAGCTTAAGTGACTATCTTGAATCACGAGATTGAATTCATGATTTTAGATTGATTTTGTGACTGCTTATCTTCAGACTCATTTATGTGGAACAAAGATAAACTTGTTTATGTTATTTTGTTTTTGTCATTTGGGTCACTTGAAGTTGAACATAAGGCAAACTAAACCATTCATTGTATTGCATCATATTTTTTATTGTAAAACTCAGTATTGTGAATTATGAAAGAGAGGGTAGATAGTTGGTTTGATCCAAGGTTTAGCATGTGTAAAATAAGCACAGAGGAAGTATAACAGTAAAACTGGAAAAATAAATTAAGAGGATATTTTTTTGTATGGACATGATATTGCAAGTCAGAAAAGTTGTCTTACATTGTATATTGTGCTTTCATGCAATTTTATAGTGCTCTTTGCTTCTCATTTCATTTGTTCCTATTTTATATTGATATTTTCTTATACTTTTCTTACCATTTCAGCTGCTTCTTTCTCTTTGTATATAGGGATGAATAGGACCACTTTTCATACTATAGGCATCTCCTACAGAATGTTTTCCTGTTAAAGTTCTTCCATATAACACTGCATGAATTTTAATACCCAGACTTCATAGTATATATTTATTTCTCAATACAACATTTCATGTTTTTTTTTTCTATGTGTGCTGTTTTTGTAGGGATTTTTTATATTTACAATACATGCAATATAAAATTTTAAATAGAACTTTTAGGTTGCACTCCAGGTACAAATCTGTGGAATGTCAGAGCCACATATAGATACCTTAAAAACTACACTAAGTGTCAACAAAGGGTAACCAAGTCATGAAAGTAGATTGTGCAAAAAGAAGCCATGTTACTGCATACACTGCAACTTTGCAAAACCATTTTGGTATTTCAAAATAATTAACAGAGTAAATTTCAAATGTATCACCACAAAATAAAAAAGTTAAGTAAGCAAGGTGATGGACAGGTTAATTGACTTGATTTAATCATTCACACTGTATACATATATCAAAGCATAACATTGTATTTTATAAATGCAATAACAGTATGATTTTTCTGTTAAAATAATAGCAATAATAAAAACATTTTAATTATTTGATAATCAGAAATATTTTAACCATTTTACATACTGCATGATAGCTCTTATTTATATATGTGCCCAGAAAGTTGATTATGAGTTTGGGTTTGATATTAATTGCATTGTATTTTTTCCATTTAAAATAATGAAAAATTAACCCCTGGTTAGTGTTTTCAGGTAGAAAGATTTTCAATAATGGATTACTGGTATAAAATCAGGGTGTCTGTTCTTGAAGGCTTTTAACAATCACAATGCTCCCTTGAACTACGATTTTATTTAGTATCATCAGTGTTAGATATCCTAATCTTTCCACTTATAAACTCACTAGATATTTCAATATTTTGTAATCTTAATTTTATTGCTTCTGTCCTAGCATTACTTCACCTGAAATTATCCTTTGTTTAGATACTGTCCACAAAACTAGTTGAAAAATGGCAAATTCGTTCAAGCTGTGGTGTGTTGCTGATTATCTGACAAATAGCTGGTTGACTTTACTTACTTTTCAAGGAAATGAATATGTAAAAAAAAAAAAAAAAAAAAAAAAAAAACCTAAAGTGTTGGCAGTGCTACCAGTAGAGACCATCTCTACCATAGTTTGAGGCACTGTGTTGTTCAACAATAACATAATTTTGTGTCCAAGACCAAAGAGAAGAACTGCTAATACATCTGTCTGAGCATAGGAAATACCACAGTATTTCTATACAGAACTCTTGTTTGTCTGAATTACTCAAGACACCTCTAAAAATGGACTGCAAATCTCAACTCCAAATGAAAAATAAAACCAGAAAAAAAATTCTATTCAATTCTCTTTTCTGTTTGTGCTGAATAACGGATATGTATATAATAAACTATAATACATTTCCTAGGGAGAAAATGGCTCTTAAAGTCCTATTTTCATTTTAGCTCACAAAATGTTCTTTACGTTCTCTGAGTTTCTTCACACTAGGATCAAATGCAAAATAAAAATCCTGATGTCTTAGGTGACTTTAAAGGCAAAAAAGAATGTTCATTCCTAAAAATAATTCACATAAATGCCAAAGCATCAAATCAGTCCTGAACACAGTATTTGAAGATGGGCCTATCCCACTTTTATAAATATGAGAAGGAAGTTATCAATTTTGCTGTGGAGGCTTCTCAAATAACTAGTTGGGTTGCATAACTGCTTGAAGATTGTTCCCTGAAAGAAAAAAAGACAGAATCTAGATTCAGGCTCAGTGTGCAGGCCAGTCTAAAACACACATTAAATCATTAGAGAAATTCTTATCTGAGAGTCAGAAAATAATCTTCAAACTCCCACATGGAGAGCAGAGTGGACTTAATGGAAATTTCACTAGCATTTTTATTTTCCCAGGTGAAATTAACAATCATAATTCTGTCTTTAAAGTTACTATTATTTAAATATGAAACAACATCAATTCTTTTAAATAATTCTGACATTTAAAATAGACATAAAGATTAACATGTATTAATTTTATTTTTTTATTTCTATTTTCTTACCTTTGAGAATACAGTAGTCTCCAAGGGAATCCTTAGCAGAAGACTGGGGCATCGTTGAAAATGTTAATATAAAAGTGATCATTATTGCTAGGCTGGTATTGTAAATTACCTATGGAATATCACATTTTGTCTTAATCAGGGTTTTTCCTAAGACACTTTCTTTTACATTTTCTTAGGTTTTAAAAATGGTAGGCCAAATCACTGAAAACATGGTATTGGTAGACATCCTGAGAGAAAAACCAGTGTCATGAAGCTACTACCCATACATTTAAAATAACATTTTTTATAGTTATGCCTATTATAATTGCAGTATTTGGCAACTATTAGTTCCTTTAACAGCATAAAGAATAAGTCTAAAAAGCCATGCAAATTTGTGATCAATAAGTCAGTGATAGTTATTCAAAATTATCCCATATTGTTTTATTTCAACTTGGAATTTTGGTATTACTTGCTGTTGACTTGAAAGGTTAGAGCAGAGGTTCAGAAAGTCAAGATGCCTGGATTACTCCTAGAATACCTCAGGCTGCCAATGATGGCAGAGTGTCCGCAGAGCTTCTTTGGCTGTGTGCACCTTCTCCACTTTTAACAAATACACTTATTTTGGTCTGAAGCACATTTTGAATTAGTGTTTATACACGGTGTGGAGTAGGATTTGAGGTTCATATTTTTCTCTTTCTCTAGAGAGATATCCATTTATTGAAAAAGCTACCTTTTCTCCATTGAATTACCTTGGAACCTTTATTAAAATGCTTGTATATGTGTGTGTGTGTGTGTGTATATATATAGCTTGGTCTTGTTCAAAAATCCCTATTCTATTTTATGGATTTATTTATTTCTCTCTGTACCATTACTTCATTGTCTCATTTATTGTAGCTTCATAGTAAGTCTTGAAATGGTATAAGTCCCCCAACTTTGGTCTTTTTCAAAAACATTTGGTTAATTTAGATACATTTTATTCTTACATAGATTTTTGGATCAACTTGTCAATTTCTAAAATAACCACTGCTGTGGTTTCTTTGCAGGGAGAGTTTGTGCAAATCTATAGATCAATTTGAAACCAATTGACCTCTTATCATTTTGAGTTTTCCACTATATGAACACATTGTACCTTTCCATTTGTTTAAGTCTTCTATAATTTCTCTGAGTGATGTTTTGTAGTTTTCACTGTAGAGGGTTGGCATCTCTTTTATTAAATTTATCATAGGTATCTTATATTTTGTATATTATTGAATGGTAGGTTTTAAAACTTTTATTTTCTATTGTGCATTGCTATTATAGAGAAGTGATGTTGCTTTTTGTACATTGACATTTCATATTGACAAATTACTAAATGCACTCATTCTAGTATCTATTGATGTAAATAATCAAGTTGCATTCAAATAATGTTTATTTCTTTGTAGTTATGATTAGTTTCTTTATTTTCCTTGCCTTATTACCCTGGCAATACCTCTAGCACAATGTTTTTTTTTTTTTTTTTTTTTTAAATACTTTAAGTTCTAGGGTGCATGTGTACAACGTGCAGGTTTGTTACATATGTATACATGTGCCATGTTGGTGTGCTGCACCCATTAACTCATCATTTACATTAGGTATATCTCCTAATGCTATCCCTCCCCCCTACCCCCTCCCCACAATAGGACCCGGTGTGTGATGCTCCCCTTCCTGTGCCCAAGTGATCTCATTGTTCAATTCCTACCTATGAGTGAGAACATGCGGTATTTGGTTTTCTGTTCTTGTGATAGTTTGCTGAGAATGATGGTTTCTAGCTGCATCCATGTCCCTACGAAGGACACGAACTCATCCTTTTTTATGGCTGCATAGTATTCCCTGGTGTATATGGGCCACATTTTCTTAATCCAGTCTGTCATTGATGGACATTTGGGTTGATTCCAAGTCTTTGCTATTGTGAATAGTGCCGCAATAAACATACGTGTGCATGTGTCTTTATAGCAGTATGACTTATAATCCTTTGGGTATATATCCACTAATGGGATGGCTGGGTCAAATGGTATTTCCAGTTCTAGATCCTTGAGGAATCGCCACACTGTTTTCCACAATGGTTGAACTAGTTTAGAGTCCCACCAACAGTGTAAAAGTGTTCCTATTTCTCCACATCCTCTCCAGCACTGTTGTTTCCTGATTTTTTAATGATTGCCATTCTAACTGGTGTGAGATGGTATCTCCTTGTGGTTTTGATTTGCATTTCTCTGATGGCGAGTGATGATGAGCATTTTTTCATGTGTCTGTTGGCTGTATGAATGTCTTCTTTTGAGAAGTGTCTGTTCATATCCTTTGCCCACTTTTTGATGGGGTTGTTTGTTTTTCTCTTGTAAATTTGATTGAGTTCTTTGTAGGTTCTGGATATTAGCCCTTTGTCAGATGAGTAGATTGCAAAAATTTTCTCCCATTCTGTAGGTTGCCTGTTCACTCTGATGGTAGTTTCTTTTGCTGTAGCACAATGTTAAAGAGAAGTAATAGAAAAGATATTTTTGCCCTGGTACTGATCTCAAGAAAAAATTCATTCAATGTATATTACTACTTAATGTAGTAGCTGTGGATTTTTGTGGATAAAGGGGTTGGTTAACTTTTTCTTTAAAACAACATATAATAAATATTTTAGTCTTTATGGGCTATATGATCTTTGTTGTCTCTCCCAAACTGCTGTTTTAGTGTGAAAGCAAACATAGATGATATGTATAAAAATGGATATAACTGTGTTCCAATAAAACCATTACGTTTTTATGAAAACAACTTTGGAGTTGAATTTGGCTAATGGCCCATTGTCTGCCAACTTCTGTTCCATATTTATTTGAGGAAGTTCTATTCTTATTCATTATAGTCTTATTAAACTTTTAATATCTATAGAGCCTCTTTTATTCCTGACATTGATAGTTTAATTTTGTTCTCTTTATTTTTAGTAGTTTTACTAGGGTTTTAAAAAAACTGTATTCATATTTTTAGAGAACCAATGCGTGTCATAGTAATTTTTCCTACTGTTGATCAATTTTGTGTTTTTGGTTTTTTATTGTCTTTATTGTTTTCTTCATTATACTTATTTTGGCTTAATTATATCATTTTCAGATTCTAAAAGTGAAAACCTAGATCGTTGATTTTATAACTTTCTTTTCTTCTTTGTAGAGACTAAAGCAACTCCATCTTGGAGGCAAATCCACCACATTGGTTTCTGATTAACTCCTATTTCAAGAAGGCCTCTAAGATTTCCAGTGTTATCTATTGTTCCTTGTGTAAGAGCACTTACTTTCAGTAAATCCCGCCTTTAGGTCAAACAACTTTGATGTTATCATACTTCAGTTGTCCTACATACACTTCTAAACCACTTCTCTCTGATGACACATAAGGCCTTGGTCTGTGGGAGAAATGGCATAAGAATCCACCAACTTGCAACTTGTCTCACCACCGCCTGGGACACAGACCATGACTTCTTTTCATAAGTCCCTATTAAATGTTTCTTTCTAATAAACTTGATTTGTCAGCCCTTTTCTTCAGTCTCTCAGCTTCCTCATACTTTGGGGTAGGTTTGCATAATCCTATCCACTGTGAAACATTCTGATATAGGTAGGTTTAAAGCTACACATTTTCCTTTCAGTGATATTTTAGCTATATCTTGTACCTTCAGCTGGTATGTTGTGTTGTAGCATATGGCTTGAAATATTTTTAAATTATTTTATGACAATGAAAGGGATATTTTAAAAAGTACAGTTCAATAATATTAAGTATATTCACATTGTTATACAACCATCACCGCCGTCCATCACCAGAATTCTTTTTATCATGCAACTGATATTTGTAATCATTAAATAACCTCGTTTTCCCAACACCTGCCCCTGGTAAATGCCCTTTTACTTTTTGTCTCTATAAATCTGACTATCCAGGTACCTCCTATAAATGGAATTATATATTATGTATGTTTTTTTGACCGGCATATTTTACTTAGCATAATGTCCTAAAGGTTGATTCAAGTTGTAGCATATATCAGAAAGTTCCTTTCCTTTTAAGGCTGAATGAGATTTTATTATATCTATATACCACGGTTTGTTCATCTGCTTATTCATCAATGGACATTTGGGTTGCCTCCAGCTTTTGCTTAATGTGCATAATGTCGCTGTGAACACGAGTGCTCAAATATCTGAGTTTCTTTTAATTCTTTTGAGTGTATATTCATAAGTGGAATTGCAGGATTATATATTATAATAATATTTTTACTTTTTTGAGGAATAATCATGATGTTCTCTATTTTATATTCCCAACAACAGTAAGCAAGAGTTTTAATTTCTCCACATCATTAGCAACACTAGTATTTTATCTTTGTTTTTTTTTTTTTTTCTTTTCTGGTAATAGTCATCCAAACAAATGTGAAATGTTGTCTCATTGTGGCTTGATTTGCATTTTTCTAATGAGTAGTGATGTTGAGTGTATTTTCATGTGCTTATTGACCATTTGTATATCTTCTTTAGGGAAATATCTATTCAAGTCCTTCCCATTTTTAAAGCTACTTTTGTTGTTAAGCTGTAGTTACTTATATATTCAGACTAGTAACTCCTTATCAGATATATGTCTTAAAAACATTTTTTCCTGGCCAGGCGCAGTGGCTCATGCCTGTAATCCCAGCATTTTGGGAGGCCAACACGGGTGGATCACGAAGTCAGGAGATCCAGACCATCCTGGCTAACATGGTGAAATCCCGTCTCTACTAAAAAAATACAAAAAAATGCCAGGCGTGGTGGCGGGCGC
Source organism: Piliocolobus tephrosceles (assembly GCF_002776525.5). NCBI lineage: Eukaryota > Metazoa > Chordata > Mammalia > Primates > Cercopithecidae > Piliocolobus > Piliocolobus tephrosceles. The sequence goes on along the minus strand of NC_045445.1, from coordinate 7,926,771 downwards.
CGGTAGTCCCAGCTACTCAGGAGGCTGAGGTAGGAGAATGGCGTGAACCCAGGAGGTGGAGCTTGCAGTGAGCCAAGATGGCACCACTGCACTCCAGCCTGGGCAACAGAGCGAGACTCCATCTCAAAAAAAAAAAAAAAAAAATTCTCCCACTCTGAGTTGCCTTTTGATATTGTTGATTGTGTCCTTTGGTGCACAGGTGTTTTTTTTTTTATTTTGATATAGTCTAATTTTATCTATTTTTTTAAATATTGCTGTGCTTTGGATTGGTGTCATTTTTCTAATTGTCTTTTGAGCTTTCCTTGTCTTTTTAGTTATTTCAAAGTGTGTTGTATTGGCTGGGTTCACTGGTTTATGTCACTTGAGATCGGGACTTCAAAGTCAGACTGACCCACATGGTGAGACACTGTCTCTACAAAAAAAAAAAAAAAAAAAAAAAAAAGCTGTTCATGGTGGCATATGCCTGCTGCAATGGAGGCTGAGGAGGGAAGATTGCTTACAATCAGGAGGCTGAGGCTGCAAGGAGCCATGTTCCTGCCATTGTAATCCAGCCTGGGAGACAGAATGAGAACTTGTATCAAAAAAATTGTGCTGTGCGTTAGTTGAGACTGCTCTAACAAATTACCATAGCTTGGTGGCATAAACAACAATTATTTTTCATAGTTCAAAAGGCCAGAATATCCAAGATCAAGGTGGTAGCACTGATATTTAATGATGTTTCTAATGATTTTATTATACATATTTTGATATTACTTTATATCAGTGAGGACTCATGGATTTCATGGCTTATCTTAAAGTTCAGATTATTCTATATTTACTCAGTGAGTGTCTCTTCAATTTGGCTGTTATTTTTGACATGTCTATATTTTCAGTGGCATGGTTTCTGTATTAGTCCATTCTCGTGCTGCTAATAAAAACACTGGATAATTTATAAAGGAAAGAGGCTTAATTTGCTCACAGTTCAGCATGGCTGGAAAGGCCTTAGGAAATTTACAGTCATGGTGGAAGGTGAAAGGGAAACAAGGCACCAACTTCATAAGGTGACAGGAAGGAAAAGCACAAGCAAGGGAAATGCCAGACATTTATAAAACCATCAGATCTCATGAGACTCACTCATTATCATGAGAACAGCATGGTGGAATCTGCCCCCATGATTCAATTACCGCCACCTGGTCCCACCCTTGACATATGGGGACTATGGGTATTACAGTTCAAGGTGAGATTTGGGTGGGAACACTGAGCCAAACCATATGATTCTGCAACTAGCCCCTCCCAAAATTCATATCCTCACATTTTAAAACCAATCATGCCTTCCCAACAGTCCCTCAAAGTCTTAACTCATTTCAACATTAACCCAAAAGTCCAAGTTCAAAGTCTCATCTGAGACAAGGCAAGTCCCTTCCACCTATGAGCCCATAAAATCAAAAACAAGTTAGTTACTTCCTAGATACAATGGGAGTATAGGCATTGGGTAAATACACCTATTCTAAATAGGATAAATTGGCCAAATCAAAGGGGCTACAAATCCTTGCAGTGCAAACTCCAATAGGGCAGTCATTAAACCTTAAACTTCCAAATGATCTCCTTTGACTCCATGTCTCACATCTAGGTCATGCTGATACAAGAGGTATGCTTCCACAGCTTTGGGCAGCTCCACACCTATGGCTTTGCAGTGTAGAGCCTTCCTCTCAGCTGCTTTCATGGGCTGCCATTGAGTGTCTGTGGCTTTTCTGGTCACATGTTCCAAGCTGTTGGTGGGTCTACCATTCTGGGGTCTGGAGGACAGTGGCCCTCTGCTCACAGCTCCACTAGGCAGTGTCCCAGTGGGGACTCTGTATAGAGGCTCTAACCCCACATTTTGCTTCCACACTGCCCTAGCAGAGGTTTTCCATGAGGGTTCTACCACTGCACCAGACTTCTACCTGGACATCCAAGTGTTTGCATGCATCCTCTGAAATCTAAGCAGAGATTCACAAACCTCAATTATTTACTTCTGTGCGCCCAGAGGCTCAAAACCACATGGAAGCTGCCAAGGCTTGGCGTTTGCACCCTCTGAAGCAATGGCCCAAGCTGTACCTTGGCCCCTTTTAGCCACAGCTGGAGCTGAAGCAGCTGGGACATAGGGCATCATGTCCTGAGGTTGCACAAAGCGGGGCCGGGGGTGGGGGTGCGGTCTGCGCCTGGGCCAGGAAACAATTTTTCTCTCCTAGGCCTCTAGGCCTGTGATGGGAGGGGGTGCTGTGACAGTCTCTGACATGCCCTGGGGACATTTTCCCCATTGTATTGGTGATTAACATTTGGATCTCCGTTACTTATGCAAATTTCTGCAGAGGGCTTGAATTTCTCCTCAGAAAATGAGTTTTTCTTTTCTATTGCATTGACAGGCTGCAAATTTTCTGAAAGTTTATGCTCTGCTTCCTCTTGAATGCTTTGCCACTTAGAAATGTATTCTGCCAGGTTGTTACAATCTACCCATCTGACAAAGGGCTAATAACCAGAATCTACAAAGAAGTTAAACAAGTTTACAAAAAAAAAACAAACAACCCTGTCAAAAAGTGGGCAAAGGATATGAACAGACACTTCTCAAAAGAAGACATTCATACAGCTAACAGACACATGAAAAAATGCTCATCATCACTCGCGATCAGAGAAATGCAAATCAAAACCACAATGAGATACCATTTCGCACCAGTTAGAATGGCAATCATTAAAAAGTCAGGTGCTGGAGAGGATGTGGAGACATAGGAACACTTTTACACTGTTGGTGGGACTGTAAACTAGTTCAACCATTGTGAAAAACAGTGTGGCGATTCCTCAAGGATCTAGAACTAGAAATACCATTTGACCCAACAATCCCATTACTGGATATATACCCAAAGGATTATAAATCATGTTACTATAAAGACACATGCACATATATGTTTATAGCAGCACTATTCACAATAGCAAAGACTTGGAACAAACCCAAATGGTCATCAATGACAGATTGGATTAAGAAAATGTGACACATATACACCATGGGATACTATGCAGCCATAAAAAAGGATGAGTTCATGTCCTTTGTAGGGACATGGATGCAGCTGGAAACCATCATTCTGAACAAACTATTGCAAAGACAGAAAACCAAACACCACATGTTCTCACTCATAGGTGGGAATTGAACAATAAAAACACTTGGCTACAGGGTGGGGAACATGACACACCGGGGCCTGTCGTGGGGTGGGGAGAGGAGGGAAGGATAGCATTAGGAGATATACCTAATGTAAATGACGAGTTAATGGGTGCAGCACACCAACATGGCACATGTATACATATGTAACAAACCTGCACATCGTGCACATGCACCCTAGAACTTAAAATATAATAATAAGAAAAAAATCTGGGTGTAGGAGCCAGCCATAGGTATGCCAATGAGCTTTAAAAGAGATCAATGATTCAGGTAAATATTTTTTCTTCCAAAACAAAACCAAAAAAAAAAAAAAAAAGAAATTTATTCTGCCAGATGCCCTAAATAATCTCTCTCAAGTTCAAAGTTCCGCCGATCTCTAGGGCAGGGGCAAAATGCTGCCAGTCTCTTTGCTAAAGCATAGGAAGAGCCACCTTTATTCCAGTTCCCAGTAAGTTTCTCATCTCCATCTGAGATGACTGCAGCCTGGACTTCATTGTCCAGATCACTATCAGCATTTTGGTCAAAACCATTCAACTAGTCTCTAGGAAGTTCCAAACTTTCCCACATCTTCCTCTCTTCTTCTGAGCCCTCCAAACTGTTCCAGCCTCTGTCCATTACCTCGTTCCAAAGTTGCTTCCACATTTTCCGATATCTTTATAGCAGGACCCCACTGCCTTGGTACCAGTTTACTGTATTAGTCCGTTCTCACAGTGCTAATAAAGTTATACCCGAGACCGAGTAATTTACAAAGGAAAGAGGTTTAATTGACTCACAGTTCATCATGGTTGGGGAGGCCTCAGGAAATGTACAATCATGGTGGAAGGCAAAGGGAAAGCAAGGTACCTTCTTCACAAGGCGACAGGAAGGAGAAGTGCAAGCAGGAGAAATGCCAGATGCTTATAAAACCATCAGATCTTGTGAGACTCACTCGTTATCATGAGAATAACATGGGGAAAACTGCCCCCATGATTAAACTACCTCCACCTGGTCCTGCCTTTGACACATGGGAACTAGGGGGATTACAATCCAGGGTGACATTTGGGTGGGGACACAGAGCCAAATCATATCAGTGTCTGAGATTACTCAAGAGAGACTACTGGAGTCAACATCTAATATGCCAAAATTCCTCCAGGTGTGGCAACTCATGCCACTCTGTACTAGCTGAGAAATCTACCAAACAGGTGTCCTGCCATGTGAGAGTGTGTATGTAGTCAATTTTCATACTCTTGGGTTGTCGCCATGCTTAGATACTCATATGGTGTACGTTTCATCCCTGGCCCACTCTGGAACCCTTATCACATATGAAACACTTTGTATCCATTCTTCACAATGCCATATTATATTCTTCTTTCACCTGAAATTCCTCAAAAAAGTATACCTTGAATGCTTAATTTAGATAAGTCTGAATTATAATGTAATGACATTATACTCATATGAACACCTCTATTTTATTTATATAGCCTTAACATACATTTTAATTGTTATATGTATACTTATTTATTTTCTATCTCTCTCACTATATTACATGTTCCTTAAGGTTAGTAACTAGATAGATTGTGTTTATTTCTGAATTTCTAGTAACTAGTACCTAAACACATAGTAGGCTCTCAATAAACATCTCTTTAATGAATGCAAATTGTGATTTAAAGAGGGTAAAACTCAGTTTAATAATGTCCAAGACTCTCAAGTTCATTTTGTTATTAAGTTTTCATATTTTTACTGCCTACTCATTTCATGTATCTAGCAGAAAACTCAGTTAAATATTACTTCATACGGCTTTCATGTCTTTTCTTGCAAAAAATTGCCATTATTTGAAGTTTAGAGCATCTGTAATACTAGGGCAATTGAAAAAAAACTGCACTGTGTCCATGCTAAAGACATGATATTCAAGAACTCTAAATAGTTCTGTCTTAGTGGCTGTGTTAGTTGTCTAGGGTTGCCATAACAAAATATCACAAACTGGTAGATTAAACAACAGAAATATATTTCTTAAAGTTCTGGAGTGTGAAAATCTAAAATCAAATTGTTGGCAGAATTGGTTTCTTCTGAGATCTCTCTCCTTTCCTTGCAGATAACTTTGTTCATACTGTGTCCTCACATGGCTTTTTCTCTGTGTTTATGCATCCTTGCTATCTCTTCCTCTTCATAGAAGAACACCAGTCATATTGGATTGGGGCCACATCCCTATGAGCTCATTTATTTCTGACTACTTCTTTTAAAAACCCATGTATACATTATGTTCCCATTTTGTTGTTCTATGCATCTAGCAGAAAACTCAGTTAAATCTCCAAATACAATCGCATTGGGGTTAGAGATTCAACACATGGATTTAAGAGTACATGATTCAGTTCATAACAGCAGCTGTCTTTGTTTTATTCAGTTTTGACACCATGCCTGCATTGAAAATTCTATATCCTGGTTTTTTGGTTAAATGAACACAAAAATCTATAACACTTGGGTGGAAGTAAAGAAACATTTAAAATTTTTTCAGCATTTTACAATTGATTCTTTTTTTCATTTTGTTACTAAATGCAAAAAGGAGGCTGTATTACCATATTGATAAGAATTTCCTCAAGTATCTTCAAATACATTAAATGAAATTTTTTTTCTTTTTAGCTTATTCATTAAAAATGGATACAATTCATAAATAATATTAGCTAATATTTGATTTTCCCTAAAATGGTCAGATTATTTTTTTTAAAATCTCATTTCCTAAATCAATTGCTTCAGCTATTTATTTGAATGGCATGCATTCAAAAGGTACACAGTTGGAAGCTCTGAGTACCTGCAAGATATTTTGAAAGTAATACCTGAGTTACTACCAATGTCTACAAGGTGTTCCTTTTGAACTGATGATTGATTGCAAAATATACTTCAAAATATATTTCAAGACTATAGTAATCAAAATAGCATGGTATTAGCATAAAAATAGACACAGAGATTAATGCAACAGAATAGGGAGGGCAGAAATAAACCCATGCATTTAGTCAATTGGTCTTTAGGATAGGTACTAATAACAGACAATAGAGAAAGGGCAGACTTCAATAAAGGGTGTTGGGAGAACTGGATATTCCTATACAATAAAAAAGATATTGGCCATTATCTTACACCATATAAAAAAATTAAGTCAAAATGGATTAAATACTTAAATGTTACACCTGAAAGTGTAAAACTTTAGAAGTAAACAGAGAAAAAGCTCCTTGACATTTGTCTTGGCACTGATTTTTTAGATATGATACCAAAAGCACAGGAAACAAAAGTAGAATCAGAAAATGGGATTATATCAAACTAAAAAGCTTCTGCACTACAAAGAAAACAACCAACAAAATGAAGAGACAAGCTAAGGAACTATTTTTGCAAATTGTACATCTGATAAGGGGTTAGTATCCAAGATACATAAACATTTCAAATAGCTCAATAGTAAGAAAATAAATAACTGAGTTTAAAAATAGGCAAAGAACCTGAATAGACATTACTCAAAAGAAAACATACAAATGGCAAACAGATATATTTAAAAAAACAGTCCAACACCATTAATCATTAGGGTAATGAAAATTAAAACCATAATAAATTATGACTTCACGCCTGCTAGAATGGCTACATCAAAAAGACAAGAGATAAAAAAATGTTAGCAGCTAGGCACGGTGGCTCAAGCCTGTAATCCCAGCACTTTGGGAGGCCGAGGCGGGCGGATCACGAGGTCAGGAGATCAAGACCATCCTGGCTAACACGGTGAAACCCCGTCTCTACTAAAAATACAAAAAATTAGCCAGGCGAGGTGGCGGGCGCCTGTAGTCCCAGCTACTGGGAGGCTGAGGCGGGAGAATGGCGTGAACCCGGGAGGCAGAGCTTGCAGTGAGCTGAGATTGCACCACTGCACTCAAACCTGGGCGACAGAGTGAGACTCTGTCTCAAAAAAAAAAAAAAAAAAAAAAAATGTTAGCAAGGATGTGAAAAAAGGGAACCCTTGTCCAATGTCAATGAGAATGTACATTCAGTACAACCATTGTGGAAAACAGTGTGGAAGTTCGTCTAAAAATTAAAAACAAGACGACTATATAGTCCAGCAATTTCACTTCTGAGTACACGTTCAATGGAAGTGTAATTACTATGTTACAGAACTGGCTACACTCCCATATTTATTGCAATACTATTCACAATAGTCAGGGTAAAGAATCAATCTAAATGCCCATTGACAGATCAATTAAAAAGAAAATGCTATATACACAGGCACACACAGAGAAACAATGGTATACTATTCAGGCTCAAAAAAGAGAACCTATCACTTATTACAACATAGAAGAACCCGGAGGACATCATGCTAAGTGAAGTAAGCAAAGCACAGAAAGACAAATACTGCCTGACCTCACTTTTATGTGGAAGCTAAAAAAGTTGAACTCATAGAAGCAGAAGGTAGAATACAGCCCCTTGCCAGGGGCTGAGGATGGGGAAGAATGGGCAGATGTTGGTTAAAAAGAAACACAGAGCCGGGCACAGTGGCTTGCGCCTGTAATCCCAGCACTTTGGGAGGCCGAGGCGGGCAGATTACCTGAGGTCGGGAGTTCGAGACCAGCATGACAAACATGGAGAAACCCCGTCTCTACTAAAAAAAAAAAAAAAAATTAGCCAGGCGTGGTGGCACATGCCTGTAATCCTAGCTACTCGGGAGGCTGAGGCAGGAGAATCACTAGAACCCAGGAGGAGGAGGTTGTGGCGAGTCGAGATCGCGCCATTGAACTCCATCCAGCCTGGGCAACAAGAGCGACACTCCATCTCAGGAAAAAAGAAAGAAAGAAAGAAAAAAGAAACAGTGTTATGGCCAGGCACAGTGGCTCATGCCTGTAATTCCAGCACTGTGGGGAGGCTGAGGCAGGCATATCACTTGAGTCCGAGAGTTTGAGACCAGCCTAGGTAACATAGTGAAACCTCGTCTCTACAAGAAATACAAAAAATTAGCCAAGGGTGGTGGCGTACACCTGTAATCCCAGCTACTAGGTAGGCTGAGGCATGGGAATCACTTGAACCTGGGAGGCAGTAGTTGCAGTGAGCTGAGATCATGCCACTGCACTCCAGCATGGGTGAAACAGACAGACTCTGTTTCAAAAAAAAGAAAGAAAAAGAAAAAAAGAAACAGTTTTAGTTAGCAGATTATTAAATAATTCTGGAGATCTGTTTTCTAGTACAATGACTATAGTTAATAAAATGTACTGTATACTTGATACTTTTTAAGAGAGTAGATCTCAAGTGTTCTCATCACAAAAAATGATGTGAGATGATGGACATTGTAATTAGATTATTTTCATCATTTTACAAGGTATACAAATGTCAAAATATCACATTGCATACCATAAATATATACAATTTTTAATCTTTCAATTATACTCTAATAAAGCTGGGGGGGAAAATAAAGAAAATATTCTTAACTGAGATTGTGATGATGGTTGCAAAACATTTTGAATCTAGTTAAAGTAAAAAGAAACCGTGAGTCTTAAAATGGTGAATTTTATAGTCTGTAAGTAATAGCTAAATAAATATGTTTTTAAAAGTTAGTCTTTAATCTTTTATTAATCTAGTTTTTATAAATGATTTTCAACTAACAAAATTTCCTTAGTATATTAAAGTCAGAGTTAGACTTATAAGTAGTTGAAAACCAGAGGAAAATAAACAAAAACATATAAAGGGCTCTCCAACTCCTTGAAACTAAGAAAAGTGAAAATCTTCGTAACTCATATTTTTTAAATTCTCGATTTTCTTGGCTCTAAAGATGGGAACCAAATTCCTGAAGTTCAATTATTACGGCTAAAGTTTCTTTTTCTGTCAATCATCTCATGTCAGAAAACATCTTACGGAAAGAAAAATAGCTTTCTTATGACAACAAGCATAGTTGCTACTTTTCCTAAATCTACAAGGGATTTTAAGTGATTCACATTGCTCATTGCTCATGATGATAATTCAGTGTGTGGATCTTGATTAGCTTTTTCCAGGACAAAATAAAGTTCTTTACTCAGGGTGAGATACAAGCACCAAAATTTAGGAAATGAGTCTTGAGTCAGTTTTATAGAATTTCTTTCATTACTTCAATTGCTTTGTCCTGATGAAGTAAATCATATTCTTTAATAAGGATTGGTACTTAATATCAAGTTGTGTCTAAAATTTTTAGTTGTAAAATGACCCTTGAAAAATAATTTTAGGTAATGTTTGTAACAATTAATGTTTATTAATTGTCAAAGTTCCCTAAATGTCTGCAGTTACAGACAGAAAAACATCTCCAAATCTGGAACTTACAGCTTTGCCTTTCTGTTGAGCTGATTAGCAAATGCAGCTCATGTTTACTCTCCATCGAATAGATTGAGGGTGTTTGTTTTAAATGTTTAACAAATTTCCTCAGTAACCTACTTATTTAAAAATACCTACATTTCCTCCTCTTGTTTCATGTAGACAGAACCTATGATTTTGTATCCAAGAAAGGTTTGGCTATTTTGAATGACCTTTTTCATGAACTTGAATTGTGTTCTATAACTCTTTGTTTCTCTGTGAATGATACATAAGCTTGGGAAAATGTTGCTGGATTTCTCTGAGCATGGAATGCAGAGATTCCCAGAGTTCTCAGAGCTTGGTTACAATGCCTACTTCAGCCTGGCAGCGTGCCTAAGGGGCTGAGGACCCAAGGCTGTTTTTGAAAGGAAAGACCTACAGAAGCCAAGGAAGAGGAGAATCCGTCTTTAATTTAAAAGGGAGTCCAGTTTGATCAGTTACACTAGCCTACTGTGCCTACATGTGGTCACAGAATTCACTGAAAAGCTGATTAATATGAAATAGTCATCAGTTTTTGCCTGGCCAATCACATTAGCCATGAAATAGATATCATTCAGTTACTATTCAAATGCATCTAATTCAGACCCATTGCAGGTTATCTTAAGGAAAATGGAATTTGAAAAGAAGGTCTTCAAGCTGCTATGAGAAGGATGGATGGGAGAGGAGAATCTGGGAGCCTTCTGTCTTTCCATGACAGTTGTGTCAGTTAATAGCCTTCTGAAGCTACTTTCTGCATATGTACTGTGTCACATTCTTCTTTTTTTTCTACCACTACTAATTAATTTTTAATGGAAGTAATAGCTTTACTTCTCAATTCAGGCCCTAATGGCCCTGAATATGCAGTGCTTCTTTGTAAGGAATCATATTAATGCTGATTTGGAGCTTGCAGCTTGGAGAGAAAATGAAATTCTCTTTAGATTGATTTGCTCCACTTGAGTGAATAGCTGGCCTTCTCTCTTGACTGGCAATACTTCCCTGATTTGTATTTAAAACTCCTTCCCCTACTCTGAGACGAATATTTCAGAAAGTTAAAAAACAGGGTTTTTTGTTAAATTTCTCAAGCACAATTTCCTTTAGCAAATTACAGAGTCACAAAATGCCAAAGCTGGAAGGAAATTTTAGAAATCATTTACTCCTGTCCTTGCACTGTACAGAAAAAATACAGAAATCTTCAGTGAGAAGTTGGGTTAAAATTTGAAGGTCTTGTTTAGCTTGTACTAAGAAATGTGGACTTTGTCCTGGAGGTGATCAGAGGCAGTTGAATGTTTTTGTGGTTTTTGTTTTTGTGGGAGGAGGTCAGAGTTTAGAAAGATCACTCTGGCAGCAGTTTAAAGGACAGTTTAAGGAGGGAGAAACTAAAGCTCAAGGAGAGTAGTTAAGGATCTGTTTACTATTCCTGGTAAGAGTTAATGTAGGACTAAGCTAGGACATTGTATATCAGGATGAAGACAAGAACATAAATAAGTGCTACTGAAGAGACAGTATCTGCAGGAATTTGTGAATGATTGAATATAGTGGGTGACGGAGAAAGAGGAGATGGGAATTATTCATTGGTAGGCAAGCTAAATAGGCATGCCATTTGATGTGATAAGGACTACAGAGTAAGGATTTATGAAAATTTTTGGTTTTGTGAATAACAATATTAAAAACACCACAACTCAATGTTATAATAATAACTGAGTTGTAGAGATATGAGAAACACCATTGAGGGATGTCTAATAGTTGTGAAATTAATAGATTTCACCACTAAACATATATGATTGATATATGTTCTACCCCCTAAATTATCAAATGTATTTGTCTTCTTGGAGTATATCCTTTCATTTATTTAAAAGAGAGCAAAATCTTAGAAGACTTATTTTAATTTTATTTCTATTATGGCCTTGAGCAAGTCATTTCACCTCTCTGAATCTGAGTTCCTCATCTAAATGTGGAAATGATAAGATAGGCTCATCTTTCCTAAATGTAAGGCATGGGCCATGTGAACTGATATGGGAAAGTATCTTGAAAACCTAAAAAGTTAATACATATGCAATAAACAATTTATTTATTTATTTATTTATTTATTTATTTTTGAGACAGAGTCTTGCTCTGTCGCCCAGGCTGGAGTGCAGTGGCCCAATCTTGGCTCACTGCAAGCTCCATCTCCCAGGTTCATGCCATTCTCCTGCCTCAGCCTCAAGAGTAGCTGGGACTACAGGTGCCTGCCACCATGCCCAGCTAATTTTTTGCATTTTTAGTAGAGACGGGGTTTCACCGTGTTAGCCAGGATGGTCTCGATTTCCTGACCTTGTGATCTGCCCTCTTTGGCCTCCCAAAGTGCTGGGATTACAGGCGTGAGCCACCGTGCCCGGCCCTATTTTATTTATTTGTTTATTTTTTTATTAGTACGAAACTTGAGAAGGGGGAACACGTGTAATTCCTGTTATAGAAATTTGACTTTAAGGAATCTTCACATGCATGTTCTTCATGCACTATGGAATCTCAGATGGCATTGGCATTCTAAAGATTTGTCTGTCAACTGGCGGTCAATGTTTCTAAGAACATCCACACAGTTTAATTGGAGTATTCAGTTGTCATCTGGGAAACCACTGGGAATTTGACATCCAGGTGTTTCCCAGAGCGATCTGTCAACTGAAAAAAAAAAAAAAAAAAAAAAAAGAGGCAAAATTAACATCAATAGAGTGTTTGTTTTGTTAGCAGTGGAAGTTATCTGAGTTGCCGGCAGTGAATCTGTACGGGTCTACAGCAATTTCACTTCTTGCCTCCTCAGAAAAAAGAATTCGACTGAGGGGGATAAGGCAGAAGAAGAGACTGAGGCAAGTTTTAGAGTGGGAGTGGAAGTTTATTAAAAGGCTTTAGAGTAGGAATGAAAGGAAGGAAAGTACACTTGGAAGACACAAGTGGACAACTTGAAGGACAAGCGCTCTGTTTGATCTTGGACATCAAGTTTTATATGCTGGCAAACTTCTAGCAGCTTGTATCCCATTTCCCTTGATTATTTCCTTACAGTGAGCTGCCCGCATGTGGGGTGGCCTGCTAGCACTTGGGAGCTGAGCACGCACGGTGTGTTTACTGGAGTTGTACACATGCTCACCTGAGGCATTCTTCCCTTTTCTGATGGAATGCCCCTGGACAGTCATATACCAGTTAAACTCCACCATGTTGCCTCTTAATGTGTATGCTTGAGCCCACTTGCCCAGTTCCCGAGCCCTTATTTGAAGATGCTGATCACCGGTTTCAGGTGTTTTTATCTTTTGGGAAACTGCCTTTCCCTGGAGCTGGCTTTGACCAATCATTATGTTAGAGAGGCAGTGTGACAACTACCTGATCACAACCTGATCACAGCCTGACATTGTGCTGGAGTAGGGGGAGCCCTCTCCTGCCCCACTCATGCCTGACTAGCTATCTACTGTAACAATTTGTGCCAAATTTGGGGATTATAACACAGGATCATAGATTCAAGTTGCCCTAAATATACACTTCCATATACATCAGTTACAAGTGGCTTTTAAAAACAAAGTGCATGGGGCAGGAAGTAAGGATAGTCCCCAAATTGTTTACTAAGAATTTACATTAAAATAGCATAAGTTATTGATTGGCTGTACATTATTCTTTGTATCATCAATTTCAGGAAAATGAAGATAATGAATGAGGCAGCTAGTCAGAGAACAAAGTGCCTTTAAACAATTGCCCCAGGCTTGGGTGTAGGGGGCAAGACTGAAGTGTCATACTCATGTTTCTCTCTGGGCCTGATAAATTTTGCATACCTCCCATAGCTCAGATTGCTTTGAGCTGTTTTTCTTTTCTCAGATCTATATGCCTGAGAAGGTATTTTTGCTTCGATAAGAAAAAGGGCATGAAATTGGTAATTTTACAGGGAAACAGCTTACAACTATAAAAGTTGTTGGTCCAAACGTATATTATAGGAACCTGAGTGGTTGTAAGACTTTACAAGATAATAGGTTTGAGTGACATAAATATTAGAAATTATTCTTACACATTTCTTAGAGAAGCCTCTTTTACTATTTATAGTAGCTTATATTTTGACAATAGGGTTAGAAGATGATTTGAAAGATGCATTCAAATACTGGGATCATTAGTGGCTACCATGAGTAACTATATGCCAATAAATTGGAAAATCTAGAAGAAATGGACAAATTATTGTACACATACAACCTACCAAGATTGACCTAGGAAAAAATCCAAAACCTGAGCCAACCAATAACAAGTAACAAGATTGAAGGGGTAGTAAAATTTCTCCAGCCTAGGTGGTATAGGTTTGCTATGTGTTCATTTCTATTCCTGTAGACTCTAACTTGCAAACATGGCATAATGTTTGTGATTTATAACAGGAACACTGGAGGTCAAGATGATGAAATGTATAAGTTGGGAGAGAAAAATGAGTCTCCTGGAAGTAATTTTGAATTAGAAGCCCTTTATTTTTATTTTAGTTATTTAAATAATGTTCTCTAAAACCTGGGGTAGAAAGTTCGCTCTCTAAAAAATGTTTAACTGGAAACAGTGCTGGCTCCAATGCCACAAATTCGGTTTCTTGTCCTATTTCAGATGCTCTCATGCAAATAAGTGAATCTCTTTACCACACTGACCTTCTGGTCACTCATGTGAAAGATGATGAAGAAATTGATAAGATTGTACTTGGGATTCCTTCTAGCTCTAAAATTGAGCCATATCTTCTCAGAAGTCCTAAAATCCTTTTCAGTTTGGCTTTGGAAAGGTGTTACAACAAAGTGGACAATTTTGTATGATGAGGTAAGGTTCAGGCCTGAATAAAATGAAAATTTTCTGTGTTGCATGAAATGGTGGCTATAAAACATTTAAATAGAGAGCTCTTTCCTAGCTATGAACTGGCAATTTCAATTATTACGTATTTAGCCATTATTGTTTTCTATCTCTTCTGTTGATCATCAGGCAATAATTGTTAGTTGTTTTCAGGTGGCCATCCAGGCATTGTAGATATTTGATGTACCCATTTGGGGAACAAAATCACAACCATGTAATATTAAGGATGCCTTGAGTATTGTTACCATATTGTATTTCCAGACAAAGCCATATAGAAATACAGTGACTAGGCTAAAATGACACAAATGTTTCTCTACACTACGTTTCTACTCAAAGCATTTCTTTACTACATTTTCTTCATTTTGGTTTTATTTTTGTTCACAAAGAAAGCATAATAAGTTAATAAATAAACACATAGACTAGCCTATCTTTCTAGCCTCTGTGGGACACTGCTTTATTAACTGTAGTCAACATTAAAAAAAAATTATCGACACATTTCTGCTATGTATTTTTCTATTATATTTCTCTGGTCAGTAGTCAGTGTTTCTGCCTATGTTTCATTTTGCATATAGATGTCTCATTTTACCAGCTAGTTGTGAAAACAATTAGGTTGAAACTTCCCTAGTCATTACCCTTTGGTCTGTGCAATATTGACATCAATCCTCCTGTGACCATAATATTACAGTCCAGAAATGGTAGTTAGAAATAGGAAAGGACAGCTAGAAAACAATGTATATCATGTCCATCAACCCAGAAGAAAGAGTTCGTCCAGTGTCAGCACCATGTGAATCACTTGTGGATGACTATCCATAGACAAAATTACAATTAAATTGAATAAATGTAGCATACACTAAGAGCCATACCTACAGTCTAGGATCTCCTGGAGCTTACAATCTGACAGAAGTAAGACAAGATAGAGTTTGGGGAGAATTTACTCTGATATGGATAACATCACTAGCCTTCTGTGCTGATTTGACTGTTTTCCTATCTGTTCCACCTAAAGCTGTCCCAAGATAGAGAAAGCCAACTGCAGTCAAGGGAATCTATGCAACTGCTACACTGACCGTGTCCACTCTCCAGTTTCATAGGTAATTCAAGGTAGATTAAGACAACACAATTACAAAGGCCTCAATAAAAGACAAATTTAAAGAATTTTGAGACTGACTTTGTGGAATGGGCAGAATTTTGACAGGCACAAATAATAATAAAGGCAGAACGAGATCAATTTGTAAGAATGAATAACATTAGGAAATGGAAGGTGGCCAAAAACTAAAGAGTGAGGAGAGATTTCTGGAACGTGCAAGTGGTGTAATTTATTAGTAGCTGCAGCAAGGGGAGAGGATCTTTTGTAGTTAGAGAATGACATCATCAGTGAGCAATTTTCTGGAAAATGGAATACAAGTAACTAATACCTGATATAATATGGTTCATGCTTGCATTGTCAGAGACAAAGAGAAGGACCAAGTCCATGAAAATGTTATCTCTGTCTTTCAGGAAAGTAGAGGCAGAAGTGAGGTCAGGGTCATAGAGAGATGTGGGAGCAGAGTAAAGAAAACAAAGAACTGCATTTAATCAGCTACTGGCATATATGACAGTGAGAGGCAGGACAGGAAAAGTTAGAGCTCAGAAATACGATAATTTGACAAATTTGTCTTCCGGTAGGTTGGATTTCAATGAATTGATTTTTAGTACATTGGGCTGCTTTCAGTGCTCAGTGACCATAAACTATTATTTTTACTTTAACTTGTTTTTATTAAGGTTGCACAATAGTAGGTCCTCTGCTCATATCCCCCAATAGCAGCAATAATTTCACTGCCATCCATGGACAAAAGTGCCTTTGTAGGAGCTTTGAGACCAAGGTAGAAGACTGCAAAATCCTGGTAGAGCCCAAGACCAAGGAGGAATGTTTAGAGAGGGCAGGCCACACACGGGTGGGAGGCTCACTGACTGTGTTGCCAGCTACAGTCTTGGAAATGGCCTTTTGACCCCTGTGGTCTCTTCGATAGGTCCCTTTGTCCTTGGCACTGCAACCATAACCACTCATCAAAGTACTTGGGAAAAGTCATGACCACCTGTTTTTTGGTGACTAGTCTACAAATCTCAGTCCCTGTTGTGGACTCTGAAACAGCCCTGTACGTTAGCTCAAGCCCCTCTCAGCTGCAGTCTAAGAGTAGACCTGCCTCTATAGGAGTCCACCGGAAGACATGTCGTTCTGTGCCCCTAGAGGCAGGACTGCCAAACCTGATCACAGTCTAGATCTTGAAGTGGCCCTGCAACCCTGCTCCTGCCTCTGCTACCCATGGTTTAGGAAAGTACTGCTTACCCAGGAACGCAGCAGGAGGCACACCTGTATGTGCCCCCAGAGGACGGCCTGCAGACTTTGGTCTTGGCCGTGAACCATGAAGCAGCCCTTTGACTTGGTTCAATTCTCTCTCATCCATAGTAGAGTGACGGTTCTGACTCCCCAGGGACACACTCAGTGGCACAGTGGGAGCCTTCCCTGGGACCTAGAATGAGCCACACCCATCTGTGCACCTGGAAATAGGCCCACCAGATCTAAATGAGGACTCTAAAGTGAACACTTGGCCCAATATCAGCCCTACTGATCAAGGTCTTGGAGGCAATCCAGTCCATTCAGGACCAGGCAGTATCAATGCCCACTGAAGGCCCTGGTAACGAAGCCACCAAATGTGGACCCCACTGTGGATCCTGTAGCAGTTAATTAGTCTGTTCTCAGACTGCTATAAATACTTGAAACTGTCTAATTTATAAAGAAAAGGGGTTTAATTGGCTCAGGGTTCTACAGGTAGTACAGGAAATATAATGGCTTCTACTTCTAATGAGGCCTCAGGAAACTTACAGTAATGGTGGAAGGTGAAGGGAAACCAGGCATGTCTTAACGTGGGTGGAGCACAAGCAAAAGGGAAAGAGAAGGGGGAGGTGTCACACATTTTTCAGCAACCAGATCTCTTGTTACTACACAGTAACAAGTAGGGGATGGTGGTAAACCATTCATGAGAACTCCACACTCATGATCCAATTGCTTCCCACAAGGCCCCTCTTCCAACAATGGGGATTACAATTTGATATGAGATTTGAGTGGGGGGGTGGGAGAGTGGGAGAAGAGGGGAGAGGGACACACAGATTTAAACCATATTAAGCATCCATGTGACCTGACTCCAACCCCACCTGACTGCATTTTAGGAGGTAATCTTATAAGCTAAGCGACCCAAAAGCAGAAGATATTTATCTGCTGAAATCAGTATCTACAATTTGGAAGAATTGTTTGGTCCTTCAAATGCATAGGCACATAGGTGACAAAGAATCAGACAAACATGACAACACCTAAGGAAACTCACAAAGTTCCAGAAAATGACCCTAAAGATACCAAGGTTTACAAATGTCTTGAATAATAATTCCAAATAATGATTTTAAAGAAGATCAATGTGATGCAACAAAATACAAATAGAAAACTAAATACAATTAGAAAACAATGCGTAACATACCAGCATTACAGTACTAGAATATTCTAAATATGATTTATGTATTTATCAACACCAGTGAGTTTTATGCTTTTATACGTTTTCATTATTGTTACTTAGCATCCTTTCATTTCAACTTAAAGCACTCCCTTTAGCATTTCTTGTAAGGAAGATGTAGTGGTGATGAATTTTCCAGTTTTTGTTTGTCTATGAATATCTTTGTCATTCATTTCGAAAGACATTTTTGACTAGTATAGCATTCCTGGCTGGCAGTGTTTTGCTTTTCATATTTTGATTATATTATTTTACTCTCCCATGGCTTGCAAGGTTTCCCTTGAGAAGTGTGCTGATAGCTTTATGTGGGTTCCCTTTTGAATGACAAATCTCAATTCTCTTGCTATTTTCTAGATTCTGTCTTCCTGTTTGAGTTTTGACAATTTGATAATAATGTATTTTAGTATAATCTTTAGTTTGTCTTGCTTGGGATTCTTTGCAACTCATAATTCTGGATGTACATATCCACCCCAAGATTTGAGAAGTTTTCAGTCAGCATTCATTTACATAAGCTTTCTGCCACTTTCACACTCACAGTCACGGTTATCTTGTAACTCCCATAATTCATATATTCTTATGTTTGATAGTGTCCCATAGGTTCCTTATGCTCTCTTCACACTTTTTCATCCTTTCTTATTTTTGTTCCTCTAATTGACTAATTTCAAATGACCTCTCTTCAAGTTCACAAATTCTTCTGTACGATCAAGTCTACTATTGAAGCTATCTAATTTTTTTTTAGTTAATTCATGTGTTCTTCAGCTCCAAGATTTATGTCTGTTTTTCTTTATGGTTTCTATTTCTGTATTAGATTTCTAATTTTTTCATACACTGTATTTAGTTTTCTATCTGTGTTTTATTGCATTGCATTCATCTTCTTTAAAATCGTTATTTTGTATTATTATTATTCAGGAAATTTGTATACCTTGATTTCTTTAGGGTTATTTACTGGAGTTTTATGAGCTTCCTCCAGTGTTGTCATGTTTGCCTGATTCTTTAACATCCATGTGCCTGTGCATTTGAAGGAGCAGACAATTCTTCCAATCTGTAGAGACTGATTCCAGCAGATAAATATTTTCTGCTATTGGGTCCCTTGGCTTATAGAATTACCTTCTGAAATTCAGTCTAGTGGGGCTGGAACCACATTATGTGGCTGCTAGATAAGGTCGGGATCTGTGTCCCCCAACCCAAATATCATGTTGAATTGTAGTCCCCAATGTCAGAGGAGAAGCCTGGTGGGAAGTAATTGGATCATGGGGGTAGAGCTCTCATGAATAGTTTAGCATAATCCTCCCTTGGGTATGGTGAGTGAGTTCTCAGGAGATCTCGTTGTTTAAAATCACATTTAACTCTAGATAAGAGTTAAAAGACAAAAGTATTAAAAATAAATATAGCTACAATAATTTCTTGGTGGATACATAATATAAAAAATGTAAAGTTTTACTTCAACAGCATAAAATGTGGGCTGGGTGGCAGTAAAATTGTAGCATTTTTTATATGTAATTGAAGCTAAGCTGTCAACAGCATAAAAGAGAATGTAATAAGTATAAGATGATTAATCTTAGCCTCATGATAACCACAAAGCAGAAAAATCTATTAGATCACAAAAGTTAAAGAGAAGGGATTCAAAGTGTACCAACACAAAAAATAAATCAGAAAGGAAGTCAGCAAGAGTGGAAGAAAGGAACTACAACATAGTCATGAAATAACAACATCACGATAGTACGTCCTTGCTAATTACTAATTAATTTATGTAAATGTACTGAATTATTCAATCAACAGAGTGCGTGAATGGATGAAAATATGAGATCCAACCATATTGTGTTGATGAAAGACTCTCTTTATGCTCAAGGACACATGTAGGCTGAAAGTGAAATAATTGAGAAAGAGATTTCACATAAATGGTAACCAAGAGATCAGGTGTGATTATACTTATATCAGACAAAATAGACTATCACTCAAAATCTGTCTTGAGAGACAAAAACGTCCACTAGGTAATGATAAAAGGGTCAATTCATCAAGAGGATATAATGATCGTAAATTTATATATCTCCAACATTGGAATACCTAAATATATAAAACAAACATTAATGTAAGTGAAGGGAGAAATAGACAGCAATACAATAATAGTATGGAGTTTTAACACCCCACTTTCAACAATGGATAGAACATCCAGAAAGAAAATCAAAAAAGAAACATCAGACTTGAATGCAACTATAGGCCAATGGACCTAACAGACATGCACAGAATATTCAATTTAACAGTAGCAGAATATATGTTCTTCTCAAGGGCAAATGAATCATTCTCCAGGATAGGTCTTATGTTGGGCCACAAAACAAGTCTTAACAGATTTATAAAGACTTGAAGTCATATCAAGTATCTTTTCTGACCATAATGGTATGAAACTATAAAACAACAACAGTACAAATTTTAGAAAATTTACAAATATGGAGAAATTAAATAGCTCACCCCTGAACAACCAGTGGGTTAAAGAAGAAGTCAAAAGGGAAATCAAAATGTATCCTGAGAAAAACTAAAATGGAAACACAATATAGCAAAACTTATGGGATGCAGTAAGATTAGCCCTAAGAGGGAAGTTTATAACCATAAATGCCTAATAAGGGAAAAAAAAAAATCAAATAAACAACCTAATCTTATACTCCAAGAAAATAGAAAAAGAAGAACAAATTAAAACTAAAGTTATCTGAAGGTGTACATATAAAAGAATAATATTCAGCCATAAATAAGAAGGAAGTCCTGCCATTTCTGACAAAATGGATAAACCTGGAGAACATTATGCTAAGTGAAATAAGCCAGACAGAGAAACACAAACATTGCATGATCTTTCTTATATGTAGAATCTGAAAAAATTGTTCGCCTAGAAGCAGAGTGGAAAGGTATTTGCCAGGAGCTGGGATGGGGTAACTGGGGACATGTAGATCACAAACACTCACATATAAGATGAATACGTTCACGGTATCGAATATACAGCGTTGTGACTACAGTTATAATACTGTATGTTTTACTTGACGTTTTCTCAAAGAGTAAAATCTAAGTGTCTTCAACATACACAAACACACTCACAAAATAAAACACAAAATAGTAACTACGTGAGATTTTTATGTGTTAATTCCCTTTATTGTCGTATAATCATTTTATAATCTACATGTATATCACATCACCACATTGTACATCTTGAATATATACAATTTTTATTTACCAATTATAGCTCAATAAAGCTGAAAAAATAATTTACATTTAGTGATGCTTAAGTTTAAACTTCATTTTAATTAACTTTTTCTTGATCATATGTTTTTTCAAATTGCAAATGAAATACGTACTTTTTGTAACAAGTGCAATAACATAATAGATCCCGATAGCTCCACCCCACAACCCATGTTAACCACTCTACTTTCCTCCATGTTCATATAAATATACATATACATGTACACACACTTAATACTAATAGACATATACACAGTTTTTTGGGTCGTTTTATGCTTTTAAACTTTGGTTCATATGTGTCTTTACATCTTTGTTTTTCTTAGTAAAGCCTCATAAAATCTTGAATCAACTTATAGAGCTCTAATTTATTATTTATAAAATTCTGCATAATAGCCCTTGGTGTTGGTGTATGCTAAATCATTTTAATTATGTCTCTGTTTTGTGGAGTGGACAGTCTTCAAGTTTTGTGCCACCATGTGCAATGCTCTTGTGAATTGTTTTGCGTATTTAGGTATTGGGACTTTTATTTCCATGTGCATAGGATTATTAGTATCTTTGTTTCTTATTTTTTACTAGATACACATATGTATTACTTCTGCAATTTGCAAAACATCTAAAAAGGCATATTTTTATTTACAATGTTATTCCACACCACTAGAGTCTCAAATTGGGTTCCTGAGAAGCAGACTCTAGAGAGAAACTTGCATTCAGGAGGTTTCTTGGAGATTCCATTAAAAATCAACACCTGCAAGGGAGGGGAAAGTGATTGAATAGAGGGAGAAGGTTAACTGTCGTGCAGGTGCCACAGATTTTCCATCTGATTCGACAAGAAGCTCTGGAGTTTGTCCAGAGCTTCACAGTTATCCAGAATTGAGGCAAGGGAGCTGGGCCTTCATAGCCCTGCACTGACCAATCATTGTACGTAGCTGCCCTTGAGGAAGAGACATAACCTTGAGCAAAGTAACTCCTTTAGACCAAGGGCAATGCCCTGAAAAGATCACAGCTGTGAGCCATTAGCAGCCAACACTCCTGGCAGCTGGGGAATTAAGTGGCTGAGTCCTGAAGTGGTATCTAGGCAGTACATCACAGCATTCACTACAACCAGTAATTAAAAATTCAAACGAAAACAAAAAATAATACCTAAAATGCACTGCTAGAAGCATACCAATTCGTCAAAAATCAATTTGCTAGAAGCCAATTTTTAAAATGACCAATTTGTCAAATTACCAAGGATTACTAGGTCAAAGGGTGAGTGTCTCTTTTTCTTTTAAAAGATGGTGCCAGATTGGTTTCCCGAATAGCTGTATGACATTCACTTCCATCCACAATGTGAGAGAACCAGTTTATCTTATTTTGCTGCCAGCATTTCCGATAACTATTTTGTAAAGTAAGTGTGTCAAGGAGTGTATCTAGGTATAAAGCAGTAGGGAATGGCCTAACCTCTGGAAAACTGGGAATTGCTTGCCTAATTTAAAGACTTTGAAATTCAGTTATTTAGAAGACTACAATTTTGGACAAGCAAAATAGATCTTCAGGACTTTCCTCAAGAGCCGATAGTTTGGGAGCCTCTGTTTTGAAAAGAGTATATATTGTGAAATAGAAAATTCCATAGCTAAGCGAATAGAGACTTTCCTTGTTTTATAACAACGAGGTAGCAAGAATGTTTAAGGCAGTCACCTATGATGTTTGTTTTAATTTGGGGCAAGACTAGGTATCAGAATTTTCAGATCTTATGATGAACCAATATCTTAATTAAAAACTTTTTTGGCCAGGCACAGAGGCTCATGCCTGAATCCCAGCACTTTGGGAGGCCAAAGCAGACAGATCACCTGAGGTCAGGAGTTCGTGATCAGCCTGACCAACATGGAGAAACTTGGTCTCTACTAAAATTACAAAATTAGCCAGGCGTGGTGGTGCATGCCTGTAATCCCAGCTACTCGGGAGGCTGAGGCAGGAGAATTGCTTGAACCCAGGAGGCAGAGGTTGCAGTGAGCCAAGATCGTGTCATTGCACTCCACCCTGGGCAACAAGAGTGAAACTCCATCTCAAAAGCAAACAAACAAAAAAACATGTTTTCTAGGCCGGCATGGTAGCTGATGCCTGTAATCTCAATACATTGGGAGGCAGAAGTGGGAGGATCACATGAAGCCAGGAGGTCAGGACCAGCCTGGACAACAGGGAGAAACCCCGTTTCTACTAAAAATAAGAAAAATTAGCCAGGCTTGGTGGCATGTGCCAGTAATCCCAGCTACTCAGGAGGCTGAGGCACCAGAATCACTTGAACCCAGGAGGTGAGGTTTCAGTGAGCCAAAATTGCACCACTACATTCCAGCCCGGGCAACAGAGTGAGACTCTGTCTCAAAACAAAACAAAACAAAACAAAACAAAACAAAACAAAACATGTTTCCTCAAAAATCTATGGAATGGATATATTTTATGATTCAAAAAGCACTTTCTGTTTAAGATGCATTAAAATTACATCTTTTGCACTCTTGAATTATAAAAATTTATGGCAATATCAACTTCTCTGCCCCCGAATTGCTTTGTTTTTCAAATGGAAATTTATTGAATGCCTACTCTATTTTAACCACTATGCTAGGACTTGGGATTCAATAGTGAACTGAAGAGTAATGGAGCTTACGTACTAGTGGGAGAGGCATAGAAATAACCAAACAAGAGAACAAAAGAATAATTTCAAATTGGAATAAATGCTATGAAGAAAGATTGAGAGACAGCATGTGAAAAGTTAGCATGTTACCTTCTGCTAGGGGAAACAGGTAGGTGAATGGAGATACTAGGAAAAGGGGGCCCGAGTAGGAGAGCAAGGGAAAGAGAATAGACACTGGGGCTCATCTCGGCTCTGTCATTGACTGGTTTCATAACCTCGGACGAGCCATTTTACAGCTTCCTGGCTGGACTTTCTTATTTGTGAAGTGATATTACTGGAATCTACCTGAAAAAGTTGTGAAAAGTAAATGAATTATAAAATGGAAAGACCATAGAATGCTGCTGGGCACATGGTAAAATTAGCTTTCATGATTATAACTTGCAGAGTTGATGTATGAATTCACAGACTCGCCAGCTGAAAATGAAAGTGTGAAATGAAAGAAAAGCAAGGCAACATTTTAAAGAGGCTGCAAGTAATTGTTATACAAGAATAGTGCTTTCTGCAGTTCCATCTACCACTGTCCTTCTTATACTTTGTGCAATAGAAATAACAAAGTACGTTTTCTAGGTCCCATAATGCCGTATCACGCCTGGGCCTGGAATGCCCTCCTTGTTTCACTTTTATCACCTCCGACCTCATGAATCACCTTTCCAATTTGAGGTCAGATACCACCACCCCCAGGAAGCCATGTCTGTCTCCCCCTCCTGTCAGACAGCTTCTCAGATCTCTCTCTGTATAAGATCTGTGTAAGATCCAGAAACCCTGGAACCACATATTCCAGGGTTTCTTTTTATTTCCATACAGTACACATTTCTTAACCTTTTTTAGCCTCAATTTTATCATCTGTCAAATGGAGAAAAGGCACATACCTTGTGAGTTTGTTGTAAGGCTTAAATGAGAAATAAGAAAGGGCATAGTTTAAGTTAGTGACTACATAATAAATGGCATATTATGGAATTCTGTGTTCTGACACTGTGTTCCCATCTGTTTCCATGGCTCTTTCTCATAAGAACTGTGAGTATCTCAAGGACAAGGGCTCTGTGTCACACCTATCTTCTCTTCTCCAAAATTTAACATGGTGGTTAATGTATAGTAGGTTTTCAACAATTATTTGTTGAATGAATGAGTGCATAAATGAATATTTTTATTAGCATCATTCATAATTTTAGCAGACTTGCAACAATTGCACAGATGCACAGATGAATTAGTGCTACAATAGAGAAAAAGGCAAGTAGTAAAATTGGCTATGAGAAATAGTAGTACCTATATTAATTGCTAGTTTTTTGTACATACTGTGTTTAATCTGCTTAACAGCCCTATTAGATAATTCCAATTATTATCCATATTTTCAGAAGTAATGAATATGGGGCTCAAAGAGGTTAAGCTGCTTGTGCCAAATTATATAGCTAATGAAACCATGTATTGCTTTGTATACTACTCGAGCTTTCACTAGCTAGAATGGTATTGCTTTGGAACCATGATATTTGAAATAGGTTATGACAATAATGATAGAAACATTTTCACATGTTATGATTAAGCAATTTTGGGAAACACTGCATCTTCCTCTTGAGGATGCACATTAAAAACTTCAGAAGTCCTGAAATAAAGATTGTAATTGCTTTTCTTAACATAGCTTAGCTTAACTGATGACAGAGCTTTATTTGTTTTTTCACAGAACAACAATTGTTATTCAAAAAAGATACAGAGGAATATACTTCGAGAATTACTCACTAATATATGGAAACAAAGCAGAAAATTTAGTCTCATATAATCGTGTATAAAATATACTGAGTCTATTTAGTTCCTAAACTCTATTCTAGAGTCAAGATTGTTTCTACTAACTGAAATTGTTTAGATAAGACTATGGCAGTAGAAGGCCAGGCTATAAGCCAGGAGGAGATAACACTTTATAGAAAAGTCTTACATAAAATTATCTGGGCACTGCTGTCTGCAAAACTTTAAGACATATGTAAAGAGACAAATAATGCTTACCACATTATCTATATCAATTTCATCTATTGATGAAAATGACAACACAATATTTAGGGTAAGATATGCCCCCATCAGAAAAATAAGCATATGTAGCTTTTTAGCATGTACTTTTTTAAAAAATTGAAAAGCTGCTGTATATTATTGCAAAGAACTTAATTGTATTTTAGGTTGCACGTACGTAGGACAAATGACAGAAATAATTGATGATCACTTAGAAAAATTCCATTAATGAAGAGAGTAAATCTGTGAAAAGAATGACATTTGGAGACCTTTTGAATTCTTGGCTAACCATCTTTGTATTGAATGTTGCCACATGATGTCAGTGTCTGGGTTTAGTGTTATAATTGTGTTGGCATCAAGCGCTACTACTTGGCCTCAAACTAGGGAGGAAAGATTAGGTGTGGGCATTACATGGAAGTGAAATGTTTGCACCAAGTGAAGGTCAAATTATATTATGGCATGTTGTGTAATTTAAGAGTTGAAAATGTCTGGACAATTGAAAAACTGTGGGCATTATAGGCATGCAAAGCCCAAAGATGGAGGTCAGTCAGTGCCATATTCATTTCATGCATTACTTTTGTTTTCATAGATATGGTTATTTTGTTGTTATTTAATGACACTTTTGTTTTATAGCATGATGAGTGCTGTGACAATGAAGACAACTAATTTGCACCTAGTTTTATATTTGTATACATTGAAGCAACATTCTAATTAAAACAATTATCACTGAGAATCTGATCTACTCTAATTGGTTACGGTTTTCTAAATAGAAGATGATGAACAATGTAAATCTTGTAACTCAGTGGTCCTCAAGTGGGAAAACATGGAAATGGGTGAAGGCATGGTGGTTGTCACAAAGCCTGGACATTGCTCCAGTTTGCTAAATGTTCTGCAAGTGCTCAAAATTGACTTGAACGACTAAGAATTGTCTTGCCATCAATGTCTATTGTACTAATGTCTAAGTCCTATTGATAATACAAGGTTTTCTTTTTGTTTTTCTTAATTGAATCCCACCTTATTTGGGTCACTGTGATGTTTGAGGCAAATCTGAGCCGAGCTCTAGCAATTGCACTGTGCCATAGGATCCATATGTGTGCATACTCATCTACCTCCTTGCTTTAATATCTTCCCATTCTCTTTCCTCTTTGTTTAGAATTATTTACTTATTTACATCCAATCGCATTCCATAAAGGATGTGAGTGTGTTTGTGTATGTGTCTGTACACACCTGATTGAGCAACTGTCTAAATTGGACAGGAAGTATTTGGTTTATATTTGTTTACTATTATTTCATTTCTTTATAGGATATGTCTTTCGCCTATTTTTGTATCTCCAATAGATGATAACATCTTTTAATCTTTCATACCACATATTCCAGGGTTTCTTTTTATTTCCATACAGTACACATTTCTTAACCTTTTTTAGCCTCAATTTTATCATCTGTCAAATGGAGAAAAGGCACATACCTTGTAAGTTTGTTGTAAGGCTTAAATGAGAAATAAGAAAGGGCCTAGTTTAAGTTAGTGACTACCAGGTAGTAAGTGCTTAATAAGATTTAGCTATATAAAGCTATTTACATTTTTCTCAATGAATTCCTGCAAATTTTTGATAGTTCCACTAGAAAAGTAATCAACACTTTACAGCTGAATAGGAACGTAAACCTATTGCTACAGTGGAGCAAATTGGAGCCCAGAAAGAAAAGTCACTCTTGTCCAATATTAGAGAGTTCTAGGAATTTTTCTCATTTTCACTTGAGTGTTTTCCCATTCTATCCCCCTTGAATCCTGGAAGCTAATAAAAAGGTTAAGGAATGGGGTGACAACAGAACCAATAATCACTCTAAATAATCAAATTATTTAAAATTTAAATGAGTTGAGAAAACAGGATAACAAAAGAATGCTTATTTCTAAATGGCAACCACATTTGTTTTGTTTGTGTTTTTTCAAAATCAGGATAAAAAATCCTCTGTGAGATTTAAATGTCCACTATAATGTGAACAGTAGTAAGCTGATTGCCAGAACATACTTTGATCACCTATCTTACTCAGTGGTAGTTTTGACCAAGAAAATAGATTTTTATTTAGGTTTTTTAAGGGCATGTTACTGCCACTTCCCCAGACGCCTATTGAAAATACTTGCCATTAATCTCTGAAGCAGGTATATTATATTACCAATCTGGTTTTTATATGCTGGTTATCACATTGAGACATGCTTTAACTTACCTTTCAATTTTAAAAACGCTGGTGATACTTATACATCCAAGTGGACATAATTCTTTTATGTTTTATAAATTTCCTATGTAAAACTGCATTTCTTTTAAAAAATACTTATTGAGGTATAATGCATATACAAAAATTGCAAATATGTAATATATACAATTTGGTGTTTGAACATATGCATGAAACTGTGAAATCATCACTACAATCAAGGAAATAGCCTTTAAAAAAATAAGAAAAACTGTGTTTCCCCTTGAAATTGCCTTTTTTGATATGCCAATAGCAGTGGCCTATCAGATGTCCAGCAACAGCCAGGACATTTTCAGCTCTGTGTCACCAAATTTATTTTGCTTTTGGAAAGTTTGACCTACCCTTGAACTTATCTATGTCATGCTGCCCAACTCATTTCCTATGTTTCAACAATATCATTAAGAAACTCATTTTTGTAGATTAACTGGAACCCTTGAAAAATATTTAATGTTGCTTCTTCTGTGGTTTTTCTCATTTGATAGGAATGAAAACAAGATAAAGGTAACAAAAAAGTGAGATTCCAGTACAAAACAATCCCTTAGCTTTTTCTCATTTCCATTTTTCTTTGAAATGTATTTATAGTTTGTATCTCTGGAAGGTCTTTTTCATTACATGATGCATAAACATGAAGAATGTGCAGTGATATGCATGCTGTTTGTGGCTGTGCTGCTCTTTATGTTTGTATTTTCTTGCCCTTGGCAAGAAATAAAAAGTGATTTTGCAGTTTTCTTCACTGCTTTTTTATGAGTATAAAATACTTACTCATAATATTTTTCATAGATCTTTTAGTAATGTGGTTGTCAAATAAAACCTTTCCTCTCTGGGTTGTTGATTTTATGGTAACAACCAGAAGGCGAGTAATTTCAATCACTTGACAACACATTATGATTAAAGCAAAAAGAAGTAGGATCTTTGCATGTCTTCAAATATGCATTGTACACCAAATAAAGCAGGATCAATGAAAGTCTTGATAAATACCTGCTTTTTTTTTTTTTGTCTACCAAATTTCTGTTGGAATTCCTTAAGTTGTTAGAAAAAAATCTAAACTCAGAGGCTGCCACCTGCTATTGCCCATAGAACAGGCAATCCAAAGCAAATGCTAAGAGATTTATTGAGTTCTTTTCTCAATGTGTTATTGCATCTGATCTCATTCATTGCAACAGATGTCACATGATGCAGAAAGATAGAGGAATGCGACTGAAACAGATTCCAAATGGCAAAATGGACATTTTATTGTGTTTGTATTTATTTTCTGAAGTAGAATGAGTACTAAAGCAATCTAGAATTGATTATAAAGCATCCTCAAGTGTGACTGGCCAGGGTGTGCTTACTGCTTTGACTGTTTTATTAGTACCAAGTGGTGGAAACACTAGGAATACATTCCCATCTTCCCAACAAGTGGAAACTTAATTATCCCAGTGTGTTTTGCTGCTATATATTTCCTTTGCTAATTTTTTGGGTTCTGCTTGGGTCCTCAATATTGGTTGTGCCATCAGAATTCACTTAACAGTTGAGTTATCATCCCCCTTTTTGGTGAATGGCCACTCACTGTTATTCAAACTCTGCAGTTCAGTGGTTACCAATCACATCAAGTAAGGCCATGCCTGATATAAGCATGATGAACAATCTCTATAGCATAAAGGGCCAAGAATATATTAGAATGATTCTATAGATGATATAATTGTTCAAGTATACTGGAAGAATTAAAAATGATGTTAAAGAACAGAAGCACTATGGAAAGAGAAAAAGATGACCTTTTAGCTTCACAGATGTGATGGACACCCAGTGGTTGCATTCTTTGTGTATTCATCCATTTTTACACTGCTCTAAAGATACTACCAAGACTGGGTAATTTATAAAGGAAAGAAGTTTAATTGACTCACAGTTCCACATGTCTGGGGAAGTGTCAGGAAACTTACAATCATGGTGGATGAGGAAGCAAGCATCATCTTCAAAAGGCAGAAGAAGAGGAAGAATGAGGAGCAAAGGGGGAAGAGTCCCTTATAAAACCATCAGATTTCATGAGAACTCACTCACTATCATGAGAACAGCATGGGGGAAACCGCCCGCATGATCCCATCACCTTCCACCTGGTCTCTCCCGCAACACACGAGGATTATGGAGATTACAACTCAAGATGAGATTTGGGTGAGGACATAGAACCAAACCATATCACTTGGTGACACAAAGTACTGTGTTCTGAATTTCAAGTGAAATTTATCTGGAGACACTGGGCGTGTGCTTCCAATGTTTAATTCAAATATTATTCACATACCTTTGTGCAAAGGGAAAATCGTATTGGGTATATTTTATGGAATCTTGGGAAACTTGGGGGACTAGAGTGAGGAATAGGCCTCCTATTCTTGAGGGTTTATATAAAATGCACAATTACATCAGTGACTCAAACCCATAGTATAAATACTGATGAGAGGAACAACAGCCATTATGTTTTCTTCTCCACTCAAACAGAGGAAAGATCAAATCTCTATCATGTTGGGTATTACATGTAGGACTAGAAATTCAGCTCCTACATTATACTAACTGTTTAGGTTCACAAACAGTAAGAAAAAAAGAGATTTGCCTCTGTCATCTCTATGAAGGAATAAGTCTACTCATCTCACAAACCTGTCAGAGAAGAATAGATGGTACTATTGGATAGCACAGTGCAAATCCATCTTCATTGTTGAAAAATATCGTAAATGTTTCTGAGAACAGCTTTGATTAGCAAATGGCAATCCCTATCATTGGTATCATAGGAACCACCATAGGAAGAGAATGGTAAATGGCTAGGAAGTACAAAGTTCCAGGAAAGCTTTTCTCACATCATGAAAACCATCAATATGCTAGTACAACACAGATGAAAGAGGAGAGGTGTTGGTATCTGGGGTAGAAAGAAACGAAGTAGGATTGTGTTCCCGATTTGGCTCTTGGCTTGGCTGTTGTTGTTGTGTAGGAATGCTAGTGAAGTTTGTGTGCTGATTTTGTGTCCTGAAACTTTGCAGAAAGTTTATCAGCTGAAGGCACTTTGTGGCCAAGACTATGGGGTTTTCTATATGTAGAATCACGTCATCTGCACACAGGGATAATTTGACTTCTTCTCTTCCTATTTGGATGCCCTAATTTCTTC
Source organism: Piliocolobus tephrosceles (assembly GCF_002776525.5). Taxonomy (NCBI): domain Eukaryota; kingdom Metazoa; phylum Chordata; class Mammalia; order Primates; family Cercopithecidae; genus Piliocolobus; species Piliocolobus tephrosceles. The sequence continues at coordinate 7,895,695 of NC_045445.1, read as the reverse complement.
CTCTTGCCTGATTGCTCTGGCCAGGACTTCCAAAACTATGTTGGAATGGTGAGATAGTGTATTATTGTCTTGTGCTGGTTTTCAAGGGGAATGCTTCCAGCTTTCATCCTTTCAGTATGATGTTGTTTGTGGGTTTGTCATAGATGGCTCTTATTATTTTGAGGTATAGTCCTTTAACACCTAGTTCATTGAGAGTTTTTAAATGAAGGAATGCTAAATTTTATCAAAAGACTTTTTCTGCATCTATTGAGATAATCATGTGGTGTTTCTCTTTAGTTCTGTTTCTGTGATGAATCACATTTACTGATTTGCATTTGTTGAATCAACTTTGGATCCCATGGATAAAGCCCACTTCATTCTGATGGATTATCTTTTTGATGTGCTGCTGGATTCAGTTTGCAAGCATTCTGTTGAGAATTTGTGTATCAATGTTCATCAAGGATATTGGCCTAAACTTTCGTTATGTTTTGTCTTCACCACGTTTTGGTGTCAGGATGATGCTGGTCTCATGGGATGAGTTGTGGAGGAGCCATTTTCCCTCAATTCTTTTATTATAGTTTCAGCAGGAATGATTCTAGCTCTTCTTTTTACATCTGGTAGAATTTGACTGTGAATCTGTCTGACCCTGGCTTTGTATTGATTTTAGGCTATTTACTACTGATTCAATTTCAGAGTTAATTATTAGTCTGATCAGGGAATCATTTTCTTCCTGGTTCAGTCTTGGGAGGGTGTATGTGTCCAAGAATTTACCCATGTCTTCTAGGTTTTCTAGTTTATATGCATAGTGGTATTCAAAATTTCTGATGCTTCTTTTTTATTTCTGTGGGATTAGTGGTAACATTCCTTTTTTATCTTATTGCATTTATTTGCTTATTCTCTCTTTTCTTCTTTATTAATATCTGATATGGTTTGGCTCTGTGTTCCCACCCAAATCTCATGTCTAATTGTATTCCTGACATGTTAAGGGAGGAACCTGGTGGCAGGTGACTGAACCATGGGGGCAGATTTTCCCCTTCATGCTCTCATGATAGTGAATTCTCATGAGATCTCATCATTTAAAAGTGTGTGGCACTTCCCCCTTCTCCCTGCTACCATGTGATTATAAGTTTCCTGAGGTCACCCCAGCTGTGCAGAACTAACTGTGAGCCAATTAAACTTCTTTTCTTCATAAATTACCTAGTCTCAGGTAGATGCAAATCCATCTTCATTGTTGAAAAATATCTTAAATGCATCTGAGAACAGCTTTGATTAGCAAATGGATTAGCAAATGGAAATTCCTTATCATTGGTATGATAGAAACCACCATAGGGAGAGAATGGTAAATGGCTAGAAAGTGCAAAGCCACAGAAAAGCTTTTCCCAGACCATGAAAACCATCGATAGGCTAGTACAACACAGATGAAAGAGGAGAGGTGTTGGTGTCTGGGGTAGAAAGACGTGAAGTAGGATTGTGTTCCCGATTTGGCTCTTGGCTTGGCTGTTGTTGGTGTGTGGGAATGCTAGTGAAGTCTGTGTGTTGATTTTGTGTCTTGAAATGTTTGCAGTGTGCAAATGGACTAATACAATATATTACTTAATTTTTCAAACAAACAACCTCTGGACTTGTGGGTCTGTTAAATGGTTTTTTTGCATCTTCATCTTTCTCAGTTCAGCTTGGTTATTTCTTGTCTTCTGCTAGCTTTGGGGCTGGTTTGTTTTTGGTTCTCTAGTTCTTTTACTTGTGATGTAAGGTTGTCAATTTAAGATACTTCTGCATTTTGGATGTGGACATTGCCCAAAAGAATAACATACCTAGGAATACAGCTAACTAAGTAGTTAAGTAGTTCTAAAATCTCTGCAATGATAACTTAAAAACACTGCTCAAAAAATCACAAAAGACACAAACAAATGGAAAAACATTTCATGCTCATAGATTGGAAGAAATACTATCATTAAAATGGCCATACTGCCCAAAGTAATTTACAGATTCAATGCAATTCCTATCTAACTACCAATGGCATTTTTCACAGAACTAGAAAAAACCTATTTTAAAATTCACATGGAACCAAAAAAGAGGCTGAATAGCCAAAGCAATCCTAAGCAAAAAGAACAAAGCTGGAGACATCATGTTACCTACCTTCAAACTATAATACAAGGCCACAGTAACCAAAGCTGCATGATACTGGTACATAAACAGATATATAGACCAATGGAACAGAATAGAGAACCCAGAAGTTAGGCAACACAGCTACAACCTTCTGATCTTTGACAAAGCTGACAAAACCAAGCAATGAGGAAGGGATTCCTTATTCAATAAATGGTGCTGGGTAACTGGCTAGCCATATGCAGAACATTGAAACTGAACCCCTTCCTATATCATATACAAAAATCAACTCAAGATGTATTAGACACTTAAATGTAAAGCCCAAAACTATAAAAACCCTGTAAGATAACCTAGGCAAAACCATTTTGCACATAGGAACTAGCAAACATTTCATAACAAAGATGCCAAAAGCAGTACCAACAAAAGCAAAAATTGACAAATGGATCTAATTAAATTTAAGAGATTCTGCACAGCAAATGAAACTATCAACAGAGTAAACAGACAACCTACAGATTGCAGGAAAATTTTTGCAAACTATGCATCTGACAAAGGTTACATATCCAGCCTCTATAAGGAATTTAAATAAATTTTCAAGGAAAAAAAAACACTTAAAAAAGTGGGCAAAAGACATGAATGGACACTTTTCAAAATAAGACTTATGTGTAGCAAAGAAGCATGTGAAAAACAGCTCAATATCACTGATTATTAGAAAAATGTAAGTCAAAATCACAATGACATACCATCTCCCACCATCTTTGGAGATACATGCCACCTCCCACCACCTCCCACCATCTTTGGAGATACACACCATCTCCCAAGAATGGCCATTATTAGAAAGTTAAAAAACAATAGATGTTGGTGAGGTTGCAGATAAAAGGGAAGATTTATACACTGTTGGTGGGAGTGTAAATTGGTTCCACCATTGTGGAAAGCAGTGTGACAGTTCCTCAAAGTGCTAAAAACAGACCTACCATTTGACCCGGCAATCCCACTACTTGGTATATACTCAATGAAATATAAATTATTCTATCATAAAGACACATGCATGTATATGTTCATTGCAGCACTAGTCACAATAGCAAAGAAATGCAATCAGCCTAAATGCCCATCAATGGCAGATTTGATAACAAAAATGTGATACATATATACCATGGTATATTAGGCGGCCATAAAGAAGAATGACATCATGTCCTTTGCAGACACATGGATGGAGCTGGAGGCCATTATCCTTAGTAAAGTAATGCAGGAACAGAAAAACACGACCTGTTCTCACTTCTAAGTGGGAGCTAAATGATGAGAGCACATGGACACAAAGAGGAGAACAGACGCTGGGACTTTTCAAAGTGTGGAGATTGGGAGGAGGGAGAAGAGCAGAAAAATAACTAGTCGGTACTGGGGTTATTACCTGGATGACAAAATCATCTATACAACAAATCCCCGTAACATGAGTTTGCCCATGCAACAAACCTGCACATGTCCCCCTGAGCTTAAAGGTTAAAAGAAAGGGACAAAGTGAAACCTGATTATCAGTCTCTTACCTTGCAATATCATAATTTATTTTCATAGTGTATTTAGTAATTTAAAATCATTTATCTTCTTGTCTACAGTTTGCTCACTATTGACTAGAAGATAAAAACTTCGAAGGGACCAACATACTCTGTGTTGTTTATGGCTTCTTTTCATCCCGTAATGTGTCTTCTACTCATTCTGAGGTAAACACTGTCTTATCGTACTTACTGTGTTCATCTTATAAATATGAAAAACAAGAATCAAATATATTAAGTGGCTTGTCAAGTCAATTTATTAATTTGTATCTTGATTTTGTATACATATCATTTAACAAGAATATAATAAAATGCAAAAAAATCACAGAAGTGAAATTTTAAAATAGAGAAAAGCAAAGGGAATAATAAAGCCAAATGAAGCCAGAAGTGAGGTTAAGATTGCTAAGCATAACAAGTGCTATGGATGAGATCCAACTTTGTCTCTAAGCTTTTTATAATCCACCACACAAAGAAGATCTTGATAAATTATAAAAAAAAAAAAAAAAAAAAAACTGTGTGTAATAAGCAGCAGAGCTTGGAATAACCGATAAATGCAATGTACCTGCCTTGCTACTTATTCAGCCAACTCTTTCCTTAACGTTTTATTGAGAGGTAGATAATTATATATAAATTCCTTCCTGTCTCTCGACCTTACAACAAGTCTATGTATGTCATAATGCTTCCATAGATGTCTCAGAAAGACTGAAAATGCTAAAGGAACAATGATAGATCAGGCGTCTGTCATTGTCTTCTGGTTTCCTTTCTGGGCCAGTGTGTCTAGGAAATGTGATGATCATATATAGCCATTTCTGGATGAAGCTTCAATATCACAAATAAATATGTTCTTCAAAAGGTGGGAAGATACATTCTGAATATTAAGTGAGGAAGATTATAATATAATCTTATAAAGCTATCTTGTAAGTAACTGCTTAAATTTTACATAAGCTTGTGGATCTCTGGGATTATATAAGTCTAACTTTGAATCAGTGAAGCAATGGCTGTGGAAAATTGCCCTCAGCTTATTCCTTTATTTTTATTTGATGATATTACTATATAACTAAGTATCCTGTGAATTACATAACTAAATAAATGTTGATCTTCAAAAATCTATTCAGAAGACATTGGAACAGTGTTTTAACCTTTCCTGTAGGTCTTATTTAGAGTTCTGATGTTTTGGAAATGCTATTTAGCAAGGAGTATGAAAATATTTTCTGACTATATTATTTCTTTTGTTTTATTCAAATTTAAACGACTTTATACCGTAGAAAAACACACCCCAAAATATTTTCAGCTCATACTTAGTGATTTAAACTTTACACAAAAATTATTCATGAATTAAGATAGTCTCACTTGGTCACCCAGGCTGAGTGTAATGACACAATCACAGCTCACTGCAGACTTGACTTCCATGGCTCAGGCGATCCTCCCACCTCAGCCTCCTGAGTAGCTGGGACTACAGGCATGCAACACTAACCCTGGCTAATTTTTGATTTTTTTGTACAGACGAAGTCTCACTATGTGGCCGAGGATGGTCTTAAGTTCCCGGGCTCAAGATGTCCTCCTGCCTTAACCTCCCAAAGTGCTGGGGTTACAGGTGTACCACCATTCCCAGCAAGCACTAATATATTTCAATAACTTAATGACTTAAGCTACATTAGAAGATACAATTTGCCAGATTTTATTCTATCTTTTTCTCTAAATATTATAAAGCATTTTCTGTGTTTCAATATCCACAGTACTTCATTTAATCTTATAAGGCAGTCACTATTATATAACTTATTTTAAATATTCAGAGAGGTCAGATATCTTGTTTAAATATTTTTCAGTGTACCCCCCTTTCTTACATATTGGTGTCTGCACGTGGATATATGAATTTCTGTTTGCTATGTTAAGCTCTTAATTGATCATCTTTCTCCCTCAGTACTAACAAATATACTAAGAGCAATGAATCGTCAAAATAGGGATTGCAAAACCAGAGAGGGTTAGGATTCAGATATCTGTCAAAAACAGGGCTCAGGATCCCCTATCTCTGCTTCATTGGGGCCATTTTGCTTTTGCCCATTTAAATATTGGGGCTTTGCAAATAATTGTTTTGGAAAAATTATCTTGAGCTAATACTAATTGGTTAAAATGAATACTTCTTCTTTTTTTTTTTTTTTTTTTTTTGAGACGGAGTCTTGCTCTGTCGCCCAGGCTGGATGGAGTGCAGTGGTGTGGTCTCGGCTCACTGCAAGCTCCGCCTCCAGGGTTCAGGCCATTCTCCTGCCTCAGCCTCCCGAGTAGCTGGGACTACAGGCGCTCGCCACCTCGCCCGGCTAGTTTTTTGTATTTTTAGTAGAGACGGGGTTTCACCGTGTTCGCCAGGATGGTCTCGATCTCCTGACCTCGTGATCTGCCCGTCTCGGCCTCCCAAAGTGCTGGGATTACAGGCTTGAGCCACCGCGCCCGGCCTAAAATGAATACTTCTTATCTCCAGAAAAATAGCAAGCGGGGCTAGAGGTTGAGATTAGAAGTATTTGCATTTACACTGAATAGGGTTTCAGGGTACGGTTTTACGCCAAGTGTAATGTGGGGGCTCAGTTTTCCATGGTGTGAAAACCAAGGGCTCAAAACAGCAAAGACCTAGGAAGTCATTACAGATTCATTTGGAAAAAAAAAAACTGCTTTATATTTCATTTGATTTTTACCTTTTAATTTTTTTTTTTTCGTTATATAGGGCTGTCTAGTTTGGCCAAACTATTTCAAAGATCTATCTTTAAGAATGAACTCAGGAGCCTGTATTTTTTCACATTGTGAGATTGACGATACAGAACTTAGTACTTCTTGTCACTCACTTCTTTTGGGAACCAGTGCCAGTTTGGACTATTGAACAAGTGGGATCTGTAGCTCATGACCTGGTAGGTTGGTGAGAGTTTGTGCATATTTAACTGCGGGTTAACATGACAATAGCTCATCTTCCAGATAAAAATTAAGAGATTTCTATCAAAAATCTAATGGATAAACTGTGATGTGTGTGTGTGTGTTTGTATGTATAATTAAATATTATTCAGCCTTATGAAAAGAGATTCTGACATTTGTCACAACATGGATAAAATGAGAGGACATTATGCTAAGTGAAATAAGCCAGACACAGAAAAAAAATTGCATGATATCTATATGGAAGCTAAAAATTATCAAATATGTAAAGGTAGAGAATAAAACAGTAATTACCAGAGGTGATGGGGGTAGAGATGTGGGCCATAGGGTCCAAAGTTACAAATGTGTAAAATCTACAAGTGTAGTGATCTAACATACAACATAAAGATTATAAAGTTTTACTGTATTAGGTATTTCTGTTAAATGAATAGATTTTAGTTGCTCTTGCCACAAAGAAAGGGTGCACACAAGATGATACATATATTAAATTACTTAACTATAGTAACCATTTTACTATTTGTATGTATCTCATAATGTCATATTGTATACATTAAATATACACAATAAAATTTATTTTTCAAAATATGTTAATTACCTATACAAGAGTTAATCTGATTACCTATAAGTGAAAATACGTTTAAATTCTAAATGTAAGCCAAGACACAATATGAAAATATTTCTAGATAAGTGCATTTAAAATGCAAAAACATGAGTAAACATATATACAAATATGTTTACATATATATTTGAGTAAACACATTTTACCAAGAAATATGAGAATGAGGAAGAATGAAGTATGCAAACCGAGAAATTAATTTAGCAGTCCAAGCAAGAAAGAGATTCAGTGCACAATACTGTGTCATTTTCTAGTGAAAGGAAGCAAACAATTTAAACTACCAAAAACAAAACAACTGTTTTCTTAACACTAAATTCTAAGGACAGACGGGGAAAACCTATCTTCAACTTCCATTATTAAATAAATACAGAAATGCTTTTCAAATGGATGATATTTAAACAGATTCTCCAGAAAAGCTAAGTGTCACATCAAATCAAATTTCAGTACAGACGTTTCTGTGGGAACAAGGGAATCTAGTTCAGGAAGACTAAATGATCATTCAATAGGGGACTAAAGCTTAGAGTACTTGGAGGAGGGAGTTCATGAGATCCTTTAGTATGTTTTTCTCAAATTTGAACCCTAGGCTTATACTATGAGTTTATTTTGGTTAATTAAAAAGGAAGGGTTGGGGAGGGAACAAAAATCCACTAAGAAGCATAAAATAAGATTATAAGCTTTTCACTTCTGTCCCAACTATCAATATTTCCCCATAAAACTTCATATTCTTTATCTTTGAGGGTACCACAGGTTGGTTTGGGTGTAGTCTGGGGATAGAAATAGCCTTTATCATACAGAGAATAAGAGCATGGTTAATTTGAAAAGCAGCATTAAGGATTGAAGCTGAAATTAAGACCCAAACAAACAGTTGACCAGAAACATTACTCCAAAAGTACAGAGAGAGTATAAATAGCCAGTATGAGGTGATTAAATATGTGATAGGTCAGAGAACAATCAGGTGCATAACAGAGTATGGTAGGCATCTGCTGGATATGTTGTTAGGGAAGCTTGCAAGTTTTATATGGAACTCACTGGTATTTTCTATATATAGGCCACTGATCAGTTTTTTTTTTTTTTTTTAATTTTCAATGTTTGTGGGTACATAGTAGGTGTATATATTTATGGGGTACATGAGATACTTTTATACAGGCAGGCAATGCATAATAATAACATCATGGTAAATGGGGTATCCATCCTCTCAAGCATGTATCCTTTGTGTTACAAACAATCCACCAACTCTGAAAGGCAATCAGGTTTGCTTCATATAATCAGGTATTAAGGAAACTCATAAATATTTACTTGGAATGTATATTCACATATTTAGTTTGAATGTATATTTCTCCTTCTAGACTGTGAGCTTCATGAGGAAAGAGGCTGTCTTATTTATCACTAAATACCCAGTGAGAATCACGTGGCTTGACAATTATAAGATAGTAAAAAATGTTTGTTGAAGGACAGAATTACTATTTCTATGTTTTTTTTTTTTTTTATTTAATAATAGCTACTTTACAAGAATGGAAAGATGGCATTATCCCTATGTTATGAGTGAGGATGTAAGACTCTGAACATTTAAATAACTTAAACATGTTACAGACTCATCCATCCACTTAATAAATAACAGCACTGTCATTTGAAGGCAAGTCTGCATTACACCAAAGCCCATTATGCGACCCTCTTTCCTTATCAAACGAACACAGTAAACACACACAATGCACAAATCACAGTGTTAGGTATTTCAGATGCTGCAAAAATAAGTAAGATAAGGTCCCTAGCCTCTGAAACAAGAAAAACAAAGGGTCATACAAAATTAAAACACAAACTTTTTTTCAGATCTAAGGATATTGAAAACAATCACGATATTTTTCTCTTAGTGGGATAGCACAAACTTTTTCTGTTAATGGGAGAGGATCTGAAGTTTTTGATGAGAAGCTTGCGAGACTGACAATAGAAGTATTTAAAGAGTCTAATGGCCCACATGGACGTGGGAGGTGTGGTAGGCAGAATTTTGGCCCTCATCGCCTTCTCTGTCTTTTCTCTTCCATGAGTGTGTTATATATTACATGCCAAAATGGACCTTACAGACCAAAGTAAGGTTCAGTGGGTTTAAAATACTATTATCCTGGATCATCTGAGTAGAACCAAGAAAATCACACGAGCTACTCCTTTTACCTCCCTTTGTGGAGATTCAGATTTGTTTACTGAAACTTTTCTTTCTCTCTGGTTATATTGGCTATATTGATTAGTTATGGCAT
>NC_045445.1:7838927-7885888 GCF_002776525.5 Piliocolobus tephrosceles | reverse complement strand
ATGGAATCAGCTTTTGTTTTGTGAATTCCCTCATATTTTTATTTTACATGCCATTTATTTTGCCCTTAATTATGTTTTTGCCTCTTACTCTTTTCTGATTTATTCTGTTGATTTCTTTTAACTTTAATTCATTGAAAAGTTGTTATATTTTAATTTTTTCACATATTCAAATTATAATTCAAACCTATACATTTCTCTCTAAGGTGGACTTTAGATGCATTTCTCAATTTTGATGGATACCAGTTTTATTGTTATTAAGCTCAAAATATCACATAATTTATATTAGAATTCAATATTTAACATATGGATTATTTAGTGTTTTTCCTCTCAAGACATACAGATTTTTAAAAGTTTTCATTAGCTATTATTTTCTAAGATTTTTGTCATTTTAGTTATATATTGCTACCTAAAACACAAACATTTATTATGTTCAAGGATGCTATAGGACATGAATTTAGACAGGGCACAGTAGGAATGGCTTGCCTCTTCTCCGTGATTATTGAGGACTCAGATTGGAAGAATTTAATGACTGGGGCTGAAGTAATTGAAGAGCTTTTTACTCATATGTCTAGCACATAGGCTGTGATGTCCTGAAGGCTGGGCTTAGTTGGGAAAGTAGACTATAGTACTAAAGAAAGTATGCATAATGAGGCTTAGGCTTCGTGGGTTCCAAAAGAAAGCATCCCAAGAGGTAGCATCCAGATAGCAAGTATTCTAAGAGACCTAGTTGGAATCTGCCTGACTTTTTCAACCTGGGCTTAAATGGCACATAGAGTGAAATCCACAGTACTCTATGGGTTGAAACCATCACAAGATAGCCCAGATTCAAGGAGTGGGGGATAATGCTCACCTCTTGACTGAGGGAGTCTCTATATTTGTGTTCATGTTTTAAAAGTGCCTCCAATTGTACCGTGTTTAAAAAAATATTTCTGGGTGATATAAAATATTTTATGTCATATATTTTCTCATACCTTTATAGTCATCTATTTTATATTATTATTATATCAAAAATAATATATTATTAGATTTTAAAATTTATTCAATATTAGACACTGCCTTTTGATTGCTTCACATTAATACAGCAGGTACTGATCCATGTGCCCAGGCTTGAGCACTATTTTAGTTGTGACTTTGATTATTTATTTGTTGTTTTTTCTGCATGCATTGTTTTATGAAGGCTCTGAGTTTTCTGAAGCTAGTTATCTGGAGAGCCAGTAGAAGTCTAAGTTCGTAAGTGCAATTGAGGAGGTGACCTTAAGTTCTAAGCCTGACTTATCCTACCTTGATCACATCTCTGCCTTGGGGATCTGTAGGGAAATATAGAGAAAATTAAGGGATATAAACAGAATCATCTACCTCAGCCTATCCCTCTGTCTTGGGTCCTTTTCCTTTTCATGCTGAGACCCATGCACTTTGTATATATCTGCAAGGATTTCTCAGGCATTTATTTCAGGTGTGAAGTGTGGATATGAGAACTTTCAATATCTTGACTTCTTCTTTGTTGCCTCTTTGGTTGGGTTTGGAGAGGAAGCCCATACTGGTTTAACATCTTGTCTTAAAATCCTTGGTTTCATAGAGGTAAATTTATCTAATTTAAAAAATATTATTGCTATTTATTTTATAGAGGCACAGTTTTGGTATGTTGCACAGGCTGATCTTGAACTCCTGGCCTCAAGAGATCGTCCTGCGTTACTATTCCATAGTGATGTTATTACAGGTGTGGTCCACTATGCTAAGCCTTATCTGATGTTTTGAAGCAGATATAAAAGCAATGTTATATTATGCAAATATATAACATAATATATTTAGCTTAGAAAATCTAGTCAGTATAAATGAGGGCAAATCTCTCTTACCAGTGCATGGTATCATGACATAGTTATAATATATACATAATATATAATACAGTATCATGACATAGTTATAAATAAGTAAATAAAGTAGTTAAATCACTTTTCTATGGATAGAGCTAGTAAAAAAACATAGATGGGGCTCAAATACAAATCTTTTGACTCCCCAAATTTTAATCTATTACACTCTGTCAGTGCTAACCTTAGCAGCAATTTGCTGAGTCACAAAAATAAAGCCACTGATATGGTTTGGCTCTGTGTCCCTGACCAAATCTCATCTTGAAATGTAATCCCTAGATGTCAAGGGAGAAAAGTGATTGGATTGCAGAGGTGGTTCCCCCATGCTGTTCTCATGATAGTAAGTGAATTCTCATGAGTTGATGGTTTTATAAATGGCAGTTTTTCCTGTGCTGTCTCCTGTCTCCTATTGCCTTATCAAGAGGGTGCCTCCTTCCCTTTTCTCCATGATTGTAAGTTCCTTGAGGCCTCCTGAACCATGCGAACTACAAGTCAATTAAACCTCTTTCCTTTATAAATTACCCAGTCTTGGATATTTCTTTATAACAGTATGAGAACAGAATAATACAGTAAAGTCATACTGGAAGTTTGTATTGCGGGATCTGGCCAGGAGCCCACAATGCAATGGGGCTCTTTCTTTGTTCCCAGGTGAATTGGCAGTTCGACAAATAATAGACACACACAAGATGGTGAAAGCTGGGTCCAGGGGGGTCACCACCTTCTGGTCCCGCAGTGCTGTTAATGCACTGGATATGCCAGCATTTATTATTAAGTTTAGTGAGGGAGGGGGTAGGTTAGTGAGGGATTTAGGGTTGTTTGATTATGAGGTGAGATGGTCACATGGGGATGAAGTAATTATTCAACATAACATCTGTATGCAGAAGTACAGTATACAGAGATAAAAATTTATAATATAGTGTGTGCATCAGTAATTTCTAAAAGAGCCTTAAAATAGAAACACAGTCTTTCCATAACCTATGATAAGAAATATATTAATCAGCAGTAACAGTTGCAGCAAAAGCTGGTTACAAACAATCCATAGGAACAGGACATGAAGCTAGACAACTGGTTAGACCAGATATTCTCAGAAGGAAATATGCCTTAACCCTAAAGAGGCCTAGAAGAGCCATGGCAAGATGAGGGTGTTTATCTTATCCATATGAGCAGGTGCCCCTCATGCATCTGTTTATAGGCTCTCCACACGGGTCACATTCCATTCCCAGAGCTATGAACATCTGCTTTTCTGGGATAGGAATCTTGGTGATGTGAAACCTCCCTGACTGTGTGTCCATTCACAGGCTCTCTGCAGGGGGAAGCACATCATGCGTGGTTGGCTCATTCTGTCAGTCCAACCTGGCATTGTCTTTACACAATCCTGCATGCAATTTTGTATTTACAATAATCAGTAGCATTTCATCTTTTATTCCATAGCAATAGTTTCAGGGGGTCTCCCTACAAGTTTGAGGTACTGCTACAAAGATACTCCAAAATATGGAAGTAACTTTGGAACTAGTTAAGAAGTTCCAGTCAGAGGAGCTTTGACTGAGGCAGAGGTCAAAGGTTGAGAGACAGAGGTTGGAACAGTTTGGAGGACTCAGAAGAAGACAGGAAGATATGGACAAGTTTGAAGCAGGAACTTCCAAGATACAACAGGGTACAGGCATTGGGAACGTCTCCATGGATTTCAGGGGATATATGGAAATGCCTGGATGTCTAGGTAGAAGTCTGCTGAAGGGGTAGAGCCTTCATGGAGGAGCTCTGCTAGGGCAGTGTGAAAGGGAAATGTGGGGTTGGAGCTCCCACACAGAGGGCCCCCTGGAGCACTGCCTAGCAGGGCTGTGAGAAGAGGCCCACTGCCCTCTAAACCCCAGAATGGTAGATCCACCAACAGCTTACACCATGTGCCTGGTGAAGGTGCAGATACTCAGTGCCAGTCCATGAAAGCAGCTGGGAGGTGGGCATTATCCTGCAAAGCTACAGGAGCAGAGCTGCCTGAGACCATGGGAACCCTCCTCTTGCATCAGTGTGACCTGGGTGTGAGGCATGGAGTCAAAGTTTATCATTTTGGAGCTTTAAGATTTAACGGTTCCCCTGCAAGGTTTCAAACTTGCATGGGACCTATAGCCTTTTTATTTGGGCTAACTTCTCCTATTTGGAATGGGAACATGTGCCCAATTCCTGTACCCCCATTGTATCTTGGAACTAACTAACTTGCTTTTGATTTTACAGGCTCATAGGCAGAAAGGATTTGCCATGTCTCAGATAAAATTTTGGAGTTGGACTTTTGGGTTAATGCTGGAATGAGTTAAGACTTTGGGGGACCGCTTGGAAGACATGATGACATGATTGGTTTTGAAATGTGAAAAGCACATGAGATTTGGAAGAGGCTGAGGTGGAATAATATGGTTTGCATCTGTGTCCCTACCCAAGTCTCATCTCAAATTCTAACCCCCAAGTGTCAAGGGAGAGACCTCGTGTGAGGTGATTGGGGCTTGGGGGTGGTTTCCCCAATGCTGATCTTGTGATAGTGAGGGAGTTCTCACAAGTTCCAATGGTTTAACAGTGGCAGTTTCCTCTGCACACTCTCTCTCTCTCCTGCTGTCATGTAAGATGTGCCTTGCTTCTTCTTCACCTTTGGTCATGATTGTAATCTTCTTGAGGCCTCCCTAGCCATGCAGAACTGTGAGTCAATTAAACCTTTTTAAAAAATTAATTACCCAATCTCAGATATTTTTTATGGCAATGTAAAAATAGACTAATTCAGGAACTATGAGAAATGAATTATTAACTTTAAGAACATAAATTATTATATTGAGAGTATAGATGAAAATTAATTCAAGCATTGGCACATTGGAAAGATAATTGAAATAGACAATTTTGGAAAGTCGAATTATGAATCAGAAACAGAAAATAAAATATATGCTATCACAAATTAGAAAGGAAATAAAATTACTAATAATGATAGTGATTAGTTGCTCATTTTCCATCTTGTCATTTTCCTCTAGGAAAATAAATTATTTGTCTGAAGATTAAAATCAAGTGATGAAATTCAAAGTCATGTAGTACAAACATGGTTTCCTTACAATTCTGTGAGTTAATGACAATGTAAGCAGCTGACTGACTCTCAGACAGAGGGAAAAAATGGCAGAGAGATGTGAAAGTGGGAATCAAAGATCAGGTGCTTTTGAAGTCCTTAGGAATGCAACATTATTTGGAACAGAAGCTTGGACTTTGTAAACTTGGCAAGTGTTCTCACTTATTCTTATGTACATCTCCTCTGTCTTTCCCTAATTGTGAATACATATTACTTTTGAAAAAGCCATCCTGGTTCAGCTAGATTAAGGGAAGGAAAGGAACATTGTTGGGTCAGGGACTGAGAGAAGTGGTATCACAATTTTGAGTGCTGGGTATGATGGCAATTTTAAAGAACCCTAAGAGTTTAGGTGAAATTGACAGGGTCTTGGAAAACACAATTTCTTTTTCATTAGAAAGTTATTTGATTGTCATTTTCATAATGTAATTGTTTTCAGTACCCAGAAGTGTGCTTGGCACATAGTAAATGCCAAATACATTTCTGCTGAATGATTGAGGTCTTCCTTATAAACGGAAAAAAGGTAATTCTTTTATCTTACCCTAGTAAAGGTCTCACAATGAAGATAACTTTATGGCAGAAGTGAGGCAAAGGTGTTTTCAGGTTGCTGTTGTTTTTTTAACAAGGTTGCCCTACTCAGTCCATTAAGTATTTCTGCTCTCAGCATCCACTGGTCTTTTGCCTTTGGTGATAATTATCAGGAACATATGTGCAAATAGGATTATAAGTAATTAACCAGAACTTTATTTACCAAATACATCTCATCAGAGGAAACGCTGGCTGTGGCAATCAGTGAAAAGTGTCATCCTCCTGTGATTTTCCAGGTAACAATAACAACAGCACTAATAGCTCACAGTTATTAGTGCATCCACCAGCGTTCAGAGTAGCAATTTCAAACCAAGTGTGATGGTAAAGGGACTTTGCAGATTGTGCTGGTATTTTCACTAATAACCCACTACTAAAAGTTAATTCAGGCCTGTAACCTTGCCTCCTCTTGAGATTACTAGGCAATATTTCCGGCCAAAAATTAAAATGCACATTTGTAGTTCTTACAAAGATGTGGGCAATATCATGACTTATTTTAAAATACATGGGCTTAAGAACCAATGAGTCCTGGTTCAAATACTTTCTGTGCCACTTAGTAGGTATCTGAGTTTTGGAAAGTCATTTTTTCTCTCTCTGAACTTCTTAACTGAAAATATCACTGAACAAGGAAAACAGTATCTATCCTGATAAGCAATACAACATAGTGGTTAAAAGTAAAGGCTCTGTACATGCCTCATCCATTGCAACCAGTGCAGACATGTACCATCAGGGGCCTTAAGGACAACGTCACTATGATCACTTCCACCAGTGTCCACATGTGTTATTCAGGATTCTGGGGATGAATTCGTTCTATTTGCTGGTGCCAGTGCACACCATCCAAAGAGTAGTGGATGGGTCCACTCTGCCCACATTGATGCCTATGTGCATCTCATAGGGGCCTGAAGACTGGACTACCCAGCTTACCACTAATACCATTATTGGCACCCATCTTCACGCACCATCCAGGGGTCAGAGGACTGGAATTTCCAGCCCACTGCTGCCATTGCTAGTGTCCATGTGCAGCACTAAAGGGGCTTGCATGGTGGCCTGCCACTGCTTCTGCCATCAACAATGCCACATATGCCACCCAGGGGCCCAAGGACCCTTCCACCCACCCAGCCCACAACTGTCACTGCTGGCACATAAGCAAGTTTTCTTGAGGCTCAAGGACAAGCCTAAGCAAGTTTTCTTGAGGCTCAAGGACCAGCCTGCCTAACCTTCCTGGCATAACTGTCCCTAGGAAAGCTTCACCATAGCCTCTAATAACAAGTGCAGCCTAAGCCACCGAGAAACAGACACCACTGACAGTGATTGTAGCTGAAGAAGTCATACAGAAACTACATTACTCTACCTACCCAGAATCAAAGCCAAAGTAGTCTACCAAGCCAACACTATAAATAAATATATAGAAAAATGTATTTTCCCATGGAAACCATTGCATAAAATTGGAAAAAGTGACTATTACACCAGATGCACATATATGAACATAAGAACACAAGAAACATGAAAAGATAAGGAAACATGTAACATCTAGAAGAACACAATATTTCTCCTATAACAGATCCTAATGAAAAGGAAATCTATTACATGTCTGAAAAAGAATTCAAAGTAATAATTTTAAAGAAATTCAGTGAGATATAACAGAATGCACATAAACAATACAGTTGTCCCTTGAACAACATGGGTTTGAACCATGTGGGTATACTTACACATGCATTTTTATTTAATAAATGCAGTAAATCTTCCATATCTGAGGTTTTGCTTCTACAACCAAATACAGATTAAAAATACAGTATTTTGGTGTTGCAAAACCCATATATATGGAAGGCAGACTTTTCATATACATGAGTTCTGTAATGCTGACTATCGGATTTGAGTATGTGCGGATATTGGTATATGTTGGAGATCCTGGAACCAAACCCACATGTATACTGAAGCACAAGTAAACAAAAAAAAAAAAATAATAAATTTATGAACAAGATGACAAATTCAACAAATAGATGCCATAAAAAAGAACCAAACAGAAATCCTGGAACTGAGGAATGGAGTAAAATAAAAAATACAATGCAGAATAGACTACCTCAAGCAGGATAAATAGTTTCTAAACTCTTAGATCTTTTGAAATAAATCAATCCAACCAAAAGAAAAAAAAATAAAGAAAAAAGAAAAAACAAATGAAGAAAGCCTACATGACATATTTGACACTATAAAGTACATAAATGTTTAAATTTCAGGAGTTCCAGAAGGGCAAGAGATGGGCAAAATCATTGAAAACTTATTAATAAAATAATAGCTGAAAATTTCCAAGTCTTGCAAGAGATATATACATCCAGATACAGGAAGTTCAAATCCACCAAGTATATTTAATTCAAAAAGATCTTCTCCAAGGAACATTGTAGTAAAAATGTCAAAAGTCAGAGACAAAGAAATAATTTTAAGAACAGCAAGAGAAAACCATCATGTCACATATAAAGGAATCCTCATCAGACTAATATAGTATTTATCATCAGAAAACCTTACAGGCCAGGAAAGAAAGAAATGATATATTCAAAGTGCTGAAAGAAAAATAAAACTGCTAGCCAAGTATACTGTACCAAGTAAACCTATACTACAGAAATAAAGGAGAAATCAAATCTTTCCTAGACAAGCAAAAACTGAGGGCATTTATCACCAATAGACAAACCCTATAATAAGTGCTTAAGGGAGTCCTACATGTAAAAGTTAAATGATGGTATCTACCATCATGAAAACACAGGAGAGTATAGAACTCACTGGTACAGGAGATACACAAATGAGAAAGAGAAAAGAATCTAATGTTACCAATACAGAAAACCACCAAACCAGAATAATAAACACTAAGAAAGGAAAAAGAAACGAGGATATACAAAATAATCAGAAAGCAATTAAGAAATCATCAAGAATAAGTGTTCAGTTCTCAATAATAACCTTGAATTATGAAATGGGATTAAATTCTCTACTTAAAAGTTATAGACTGCCTGAATGATTTTTTTAAAGACCTAACTACATGTGGCTTACATGAAACTCACCTCACCTGTAAAGGCACATAGACATTGAAAGTGAAGAGGTAAGAAAAATATATTCCCCACAAATGGAAACCAAAAGTTAGCAAGAGTAAGTATACTTCTTTCAGATAAAACAAACTTTAAGTCACAAAATGTAAAAGAGACACAAAAGGTCATTATATTATAATAAAGGAATTATTTCAGCAAGAAAATATAACAATTCTAAATACATATGCATCCAACACTGGAGCACCCAGGTATACAAAGTGAATATTATTAGATCGAAAGGGAGAAATAGACTGCAACACAATTATAGTTGGGTACTTCACCACTTTGCTATCAGTATTGGAAATTCATCTTGACAGAAAATCAACATAGAAACATTGGGATTTATACTGCACTTTAAACAAAATAGACCTAAAAGGCATTTACAGAACATATCATCTAATAGCTGCGAAAGTACACATTCTTCTCAACAGAACATGGAATATTTTCCAAAGAGAAACCACATATTAGGCCAAAAAATAAGTCTCAACAAAAATTTTTAAAATGGAAATTATCTTCTCAAACCACAGTAGAATAAATCTAGAAAACAAAACCAGGAGGAACTTTGGAAACTGTACAAATGCATAAAAATTAAACAACTTGCACCTAAATGACCTATGGGTCAATGAAAAAACTACAAATAAAATCAAACAAGTTGTGAAAGCAAAAAAAAAATAGAAACACATCATATTCAAACCTATATGATACAACAAGAGCAGTGCTAAGAAGGAAGTACATCATAAAAAAAAAAAAAAAAAAAACTATAACAAAAAAGTAGAAAGATTTTAAATAAATAACTTAAGGATACACCTCAAGGAAATAACCAAACACAAGATTATTAAGGATACACATCAAGAACAAACCAAACCCAAAATTCTTAAAAATAAAGAAGTAATGAAGATCAGAATGGAATTCAATGAAGTAGAAATTTTTTAGAAATACAAAAAAATCAATGTAACAGAACTGAAAAAAAAAATCCACAAAATTAATGAACCCATAACTAACTAAATTGACCAAGGAAAAGGGGAAAAGATCCAAATAAATGAATCAGAAATGAGACATTTCTACTGATAAGCACAGAAACATAAAGATTATTACAGGGTATTATTAACAACTATATGCTAACAAATTGGCAAGTCTAGAGAAAAATAAGTTTCTGGACACTTACAACTTACCAAGTTTGAATCAGAAAGAAATAGGTAACCTGAAGCCAAAAATAATGAGTTATAAAATTTAATCATTAATAAAAGGTCTTCTAACAAAAACAAGTCCAGGATCAGATGGTTTTATTGCTAAATTATCCCAAACTTATAAGGAACTAACATCAATGCCTCTCAAATTATTCCATAAAACTGAAGTGGAGGAAATTCTCCCTAATTATATTAGAACAGAATCACCATGATACTAAAACCAGTCAAGAACTTAACAACAACAACAACAACAAAAATTTAAAAAAAAATAGACAAATAAACAAACATAAAAAAACTACAGGGCAATATTCCCCATGATTGCTGATGAACACAAATGTATTTTTTAATTTTTTTTTTTTTACAAAATACTAACAAACTAAATCCAGCAACACATCAAAAAGATAATACACCATTATAAGGTGGAATTAAATCCAGGGATGTAAAATGGTTCAACATAAACAAATCAATAAATGAGATACATCATATCAATAGAATGGACAAAACCAATACCATTTATCTCAATAGATGCAGAAAGCATTTGATAAAATTCAACATCCTTTCATGATGAAAACACTCAACAAATAAGGCATAGAAGGAACATGCTTCAAAATAATAAAGGTCATATAAGACAAACCCACAGCAAACATCACACCGAATGGTGGAAAGCTGAAAGCCTTTCTTTTAATAATTGAAACCAGACAAAAATGTCAATTTTACTAGTCTTACTTAATATGGTATTGGAAGTCCCAGTCAGAGAGATCAGTCAAGAGAAAGAAAAAAGAAATGCATTCAAATTGTAAAAGAAAAAAATCAAATGGTCTTTCTTTTCTGAAGACATGTTCTTATATATAGAAAAATCTTAAGTCCTGACAAAACACTCTTAGAATTGATAAACAAATTCAGTAATGTTGCTGCATACAAAAGCACCATACAAAAATCCAATAGTTTATACATCAGTAATCGCATTAGCTGAAAAATAAATAATGAAAACAATCTCATTTCAGTAACTACCAAAAAAATAAAAAAAACACTGAGGAATAAATTAAACCAAGACAGTGAAAGACCGCTACAACAAAACCACAAATCACTGGTAGAAGAAACTGAAGAGAACACAAACAAATGGAAAGACATCCCATGCTAATTGATCAAAAAATAAGTATGGTTAAGATGGCCATACAACCTGATATGATTTCCTTGTATCCCTACCCAAATCTTATCTTGAATTGTAATTACCATACCACAGTGAGAGGGACCTGGTGGGAGATAATTGAATGATGGAGGCAGGTTTTCTCATGCTGTTCTAATGATAGTAAATAAGTCTCATGATATCCGATGGTTTTATAAAAGTCAATTCCCCTGCACCTGCTCTTTTGCCTGCCACCATAATATGTGCCTTTGCTCCTCTTTTGCCTTTCGCCATGATTGTGTGGCCTCCCCAGCCATGTGAAACTGTGAGTCCATTAAACCTTTTTTGTTTATAAATTACCCAGTCTCAGGTATTTCTTTATAGCAGTATGTAAATAGACTAGTACAGTGAATTGGTACTGATAGAGTGGGATACTACTATTATGATACCCAAAAATGTAAAAGTGACTTTGGAACTCGTTAACAGGCAGAGGCTGCAACAGTTTGGAGGGCTCAGAAGAAGACAGGAAAGGGAAAGTTTGGAACTTTCTAGAAACGTAGAGGACTCAGGAAGACAAAAAGATGAGGAGAAGTTGGAAACTTCCTAGAGACTTGTTGAATGGCTTTGACCAAAATGCTGATAGTGATATGGACAACAAAGTTCAGGCTTAGGTGGTCTCAGATGGACATGAGAAACTTGTTTGGAAACGGAAGCAAAGGTGACTCTTGTTATGCTTTAACAAAGAGACTGGTGGCTTTTTGCCTCTACCCTAGAAATCTGTGAAACTTTGAACTTGAGATAGATTATTTAGGGTATTTGGCAAGAGAAATTTATAAGCAGAAAAGCATTCAAGAAAAAGCAGAGCATAAAAGTCTGGAGAATTTGCAGCCCAATGATGCAAGATAAAAGAAAAACCCATTTTCTGGGAAGAAATCACGCCAGTTGCAAAAATTTGCATAAGTAAAGAGGTGCAGAATGCTAATCACCAAGACAATGGGAAAAAACATCTCCAGGGAAAGTCAGAGACCTACATGGCAGCCCCTTCCATCACAGGCCCAGAGACCTAGGAGGGAAAACTTATTTTATGGGCAGGGTTCAGGGCCCCCGAGCTGTGTGCCCTGCATCCCCTTGGGACTTGGTGCCCTGCATCCCAGGTGCTCCAGCCATGGCTAAAAGGGATCAATGTACAGTTCAGTCCATTGCTTCAGAGGGTCCAAGACCCAAACCTTGGCAAGTTCCACATGGTGTTGGGCCTGTGGGTACACAGAAGTCAATAATTGAGATTTGGGAACCTCTGCCTAGATTTCTCAGGATGTATGAAAATGCCTGGATGTCCAGGCAACAGTCTGCTACAGGGGTAGAGCCTTCATGGAGAACCTCTGCTAGGGCAGTTCGGAAGGGAAATGTTGGGTGGGAGCCTCCACACAGAGTCCCCACTGGGGCACTGCCTTGTGGAGCTGTCAGAAGAGGGCCACCATCCTCCAGATGCCAAAATTATAGATCCACTGACGGCTTGCCCCATGTGCCTGGAAAAGCTGCAGACACTCAGTGCTAGCCTGTGAAAGCAGCTGAGATGTGGGCTGTACGCTGCAAAGCCATAGGGGCAAAACTGCACAAGACCATGGGAATCCCCTTCTTGCATCAGGATTACCTGGATGTGAGACATGGAGTTAAAGGAGTTCATTTTGGAACTTTAAGATTTGACTGCCCCACTAGGTTTTATACTTGCATGGGTCCTGTAGCCCTTTTGTTTTGGCCAATTTCTCCCATTTGCAATAAGCATATTTACCCAATGCCTGTATGTCCACTGTATCAAGAAAGTAACTAATTTGCTCTGGGTGCAGTGGCTCCTGCCTGTAATCCCGATACTTTGGGAGGCAGAGGAGGGCAGATCACCTGAGATCAGGAGTTTGAGACCACCGTGGCCAACATGGCAAAACCCTGTTTCTACTAAAAATACAAAAATGAGCTGGGTGTGGTGACATGTGCCTGTAATCCCAGCTACTCAGGAGGCTGAGGCAGGAGAGTCACTTGAACCTGGGAGGCAGAGGTTGTAGTGAGCTGAGATTGTGCCACTGTGCTCCAGCCTGGGTGACAGAGGAAGACTCTGTCTCAAAAAAAAAAAAAAAAAAAAAAAAAAAAAAAGTAACTGATTTGCTTTTAATTTTATAGGCTCATAGGTGGAAGAGACTTGCCTTGTCTCAGATGAGACTTTGGTCTGTGGACTTATGAGTTAATGCTGGAATAAGTTAAGACTTTGGGGGACTGTTGGGAAGGTGTGATTGATTTTGAAATGTGAGGACATGAGATTTGGGAAGCACTGGGGTGGAATGATATGGTTTGGCAGTGTCCCCACCCAAGTCTCATCTGGAATTGTAGTTCCCATAATCCCCACTTGTAATAGGAGGCACCCAGTGGGAGGTAATTGAATAATGGGGGCTGGTTTTCCCATGCTGTTCTCATGATAGTGAATCAAGTCTCACGACACGTGATGATTTGATAAAGGGCCATTTGTGTGCACACCCTCTCTTGCCTGCCTCCATGTAAAATGTGCCTTTGCTCCTCCTTTGCTTGTCGCCATGATTGTGAGGTCTTCTCAGTCATGTGGAACTGTGAGTCCATTAAACCTTTTTTCTTTATAAATTACCCAATCCCAAGTATTTCTTCATAGTAGTATGAAAATGGACTAATACACTACCCAAAACAATTTACAGATTCAATTCATTCCCTAATGAAGTACTAGTTTTGTCACAAAAATAGGAAAAACAATTATAAAATTTGTAAGGAACCACCAAAGACCCCAAATAGTCAAAGTAATACTGAGCAAAAAGAACAAAACAGGAGGCATGAAACTACCTGACTTCAAAATATACTTCAAAGGTATAATAAGGAAAACAGAGTGGTAACTAGACCCTTAGTCTCACCATATACAAAAGTCAACTTAAAATGGATTAGAAACGTAAATATAAGACCCAAAATTACATAACCAGTAGAAAAAAATCATAGGGAAACACTTCAGGGCATGAGTCTATGTAAATGTTTTATGACTAAGGGTTAAAAAAGATAAGCACCTACTAACCCATCATCTAGGTATTAAGCCCAGGATGCATTAGCTATTTTTCCTCATGGTCTCCCCTCTCATTCTCCACCAACAGGCCACAGTATGTGTTATTCCCCTCCCCATGTGTTGTGCCCATGTGTTGTCCTTGTTCAGTTCCCATTTATAAGTGAGAACATGTGGTATTTGGTTTTCTGTTCCTGCGTTAGTTTGCTGAGGATACTGGCTTCCAGCTTCATCCATGTCCCTGCAAACGACATGATCTCAGTCTATGATCGCATAGTATTCCATGGTGTATATGTACCACATTTTCTTTACGCAGTCTATCATCGATAGACATTTGGGTCGATTCCATGTCTTTACTATTGTGAATGGTGCTGCAATGAACATACACATGCACGTATCTTTATGATAGAATGACTTATATTTCTTTGGGTATATACCCAGTAATGGGATTGCTGGGTCAAATGGATGGCATGTGCTTACCTATGTAACAAACCTGAACATTGTGCACATGTACCCTGGAACTTAAAAAATAAAATAATTTAAAATAAAAAAATAGGCAACAAAAGCAATAAGGAGATTTTTCAAAAACCTAAAAATAGAACTACCATATGATCCAGCATTCTCACTACTGGGTATTTCTTTAAGGGAAAGGAATTAAACATATCAAAGGGATACTTGCACCCTTTGATGTTTATTGAAGGACTATTCACAGCAGCAAAGATATGGAAACAACCCATATGTTCATTAACGGATGAATCAGTAAAGACAATGTGGTATATATACATAGTGGAATACTATTCATCCATACAAAATAATGAAATGTTGCCATTTGCAGCAGCATGGGTGAAACTGAAGGTCACTATGTTAAGTGAAATAAACCAGGAACAGAAAGATAAATATTGCATTTTTCCATATGTGTGAGGGAAATTTTGATTTTATTGAGGTAGAAAGTAGAATAATAGCTACCAGAGCCTAGAAAGCATAGAGGGTTACAGAGAGTTTGTTTAATGTCTACAAATGTAAAGTTAGATCGGAAAAAATAAGTTGTAATGTTAAATAACACAGTATTATTGTGTATTTCAAAATCGCTAAAAGAGAAGAGTTGAAATGTTACCAACACAAAAAAAATGATAAATGAGGTGTTGGATAGCCTAAATATCCTGATTTGACCATTTTACATTGTATGTATGTAACAAAATATCACATGTACCCCATAAATATGTACAAATATTATGTATCAATAAAAAGGTATCGATTCTGTGTTCCACTTCTGCTTAAGGCATGGGGATTGAATTAACACATTCACATCTTAATGATAATAAAGATTCAGATAAACTACAAAATTATAACTTTTCTTGAGTCCATCAGGGAGCTGATATTGCAAACAAGGGATGCTTCTTTCTCCCCAGTGAGAGATGAGACACACATACTGTCTCATCTAAGACAGGGCACCAGAATAATATATTACTGTCATTAGAGTAGGTAAGAAAACATCAGAAACATTCTGAGTGAATTAATTAAGGCTGAGTGTGTGTTAGTTGACAGTAACAAACGCCTGGGACGAACAGATACAAAATGAATTAAAATTAGCTTTTGGGCTCTTTTTTTTCATGGATCTTCAATATTTTCTCAAGAGAAAGATTGGAGGCAGGGCAGGGGACGAGAGAGAACCTCCCTTGTTGGTACAAGCATACAACAAGGGATCAGATGCCACTACAGGAAAGATACGAAGTCCTGTACCAACCACTGCTTGAATCTTGTTTCCAAATACTTAACTTGCTGGTGAAAGGGCAGTAAACGGTGTCATCCCCAGGGCACAGGTAAAGACAGATTGTTACTAGAGGGAAGACAGAGGAAAGGTAAAGCTCTTCACGTCTAGAGGAAGGGTAGGTAACAGTACAGGGCCGAGGAGTACTTATCAATCCCATTAGAGGTCTCCTGCTGCTGGAAGGTGGAGTGAAATTTATCTCCCACACAAAACTCATAATACAAGATTCAGGTTTGGCTGCCATAAGGAATATGGCTCGGAAAACTGAGAAACACACATCTGAAGACCAGGTTCATAGGGCCTAACTGAGACTGAGTTTGAACCAGAACAATAGAGAACTCTCTCTCCATGTCCCTAACCTATTAAGCATAAATAACCAGCAAGAGCAGTCTACCACTAGTCTACTGGCAAAATTATGCAGAGACTCCCTGTATACAGCAGACATATAGAGACATCAGAAAGCTAAGGATAGAACACAAACTTTGAGAAAACCTCTACAGAAACTCCCAGCACTCAATCTCAAGACAAGCTAATGATAGAGGATTTTGCCAGTGAATACCCACAAGGTAACCATAGCAAAAATAAAACATAAAACTTCAACCTAACTCCTGACTAGATTAATTTAGTTCCCCACATGAATTTCCTGAAAAGGACATATAAATTTCCAGATGTAAATGCTATTTGCCTTGGTCTTTCTTATTCTACATATGAAGATGTTTGGCTTTCAACTAAAAACATTACAAGACAAAAAAAAATAAAGCAAAAACATCCCATTTTGAAGAGACAAATCAATATAATCAAATTCAGAGATCAATCAGATGTTGAAAGAAGCAGACAAAGATTTAAAAATAACCAATATGAATATGATAATCTAATAGAAAATGGGGACAACATGCATAAACACCTAGAGAATTTCAGCAGAAAAATGGAAATTATGAGAAAGACACAAATAGAAATTCTAGAGAAAAAAGAGCATAGTATCAGAGATAAGGAATTATTATGAAAGGTTTATAAGTTGACATTATATAGCCAAAGAAATAATCATGGAACATAAAATGGATGAATATATATTATCCAACCTGCATGTAAATATTTTAAAAAGCATGTAAAAAAGGGAGGAGAATTGCATATCCAAGAGCTCTGAGGTGATATCAATAAATCTAACATACACGTTATAAATGTAGTTGTAATTCCAGGAAAAGAAAAAAAGGAACAGTGTAAATGAAATGTTTGAAGAGGCAATGGTCAAGAATTTTCCGGAAATAAAGGAAGACATTCAATCCACAGATGCTAGCAAGATACATAACTCCACCTCTCTGTTTCTTTTTTTCTAATTTCCCATCTCTTTCTCTCTGTCTGCGACAAACCAAAGGGAAAAATCAAATTACACTCAGAGTAAAAAATATGAGACTTATTACAGACTTCTCCCCAGAAACAATGAAAAAAGAAAAAAATAAATTGTCATTTTTGATGTATAAATACAATAAAACTGTCAATCTAGAATTCTATGCTTATTGAACATTTTTTAATAAGATGAAATCAAATATACTTTTAGACAAAAACAGCTGAGAGATTTTCTATCAGGAAAGATGCACTAAAAGAAATGATAAATGAAGTTCTTAAAGCAGAAGGAGCATGATATCGAGCAGGAATTTGTACACAAAGAAATGAAAAGCTCCAGAGAAGATAAAAATATCACCATATAAAACATTATTTCTTATGTTTGACTTTACTAAAAATAACTGAATTTCTAAAGTAACAGTAGTAACAATATATTGTGCTGTATAAATAAAACAAATAAGTAATGACACAAACAATAACAGTTAAAAACTGTATCTACCTGGTGTCTTTCTTGCTATTAATACACATGAAGTACAGTAATATTAATACATATGAAGTAGAATAACATTTGAATATACCCTGTGATATGTTAATTGTGTGTATTGTAAACCTTTAAAAAATGCCTAAAAACATAGGTACAAAAAGTAAGCTAATAGTGTAGTTAAAGCAGAATCATAAAGAACATTCATTTAGTATCTGCAGAAATGGTAATATAAAGTAAGTGACAAATGGAACAAGTAGAAAACAACTAGTAAATTGGTAGAGGTATATTCAACTATATCAATAACTGGATTACATATAAATTGTTAAAATATCCCAATTTAAATGAAAGAAATTTCCAGATAGGACACAGAATAAGACATAACTAAAGGTTATATGGAAGAATGTTCTTTTAAATATAAAGATGTAGATGGTTTAAAATTAAAAGGATGGAAACGTATTTACCATAAAACCTCAAGTTAAAAAATAACTGGATTGGCCACATTAATATAAGATGAAGTAGATTTTTTGTAAAAAAGAATAATACTAGGGAGAAAGATGGATATTATATATGAATAAAAAACACTGATTTACCGAGAAAACATAATGATCTTAAACATTTAGGCACCTACCAACAATGCCTAAAATTACGTGAATGAAAAACTGATAGAATTGAAGAAGAAATAGAGAAATCCACAATGATAGTTGAAGATCTCAAGACTCTTCCCTCAGTTACTGATAAAAACAAGTAGGAAGCACATAAGTAAGGCTATACAAGACCTAACAACCTTGTTAACGGATCTAACCTATTTGACATTTGTAGATGAAGCTACACAATAGCAGCATAATATGCATTCTCTTTAAGTACACATGTAACATTCACAAAGATAAACCATAATATGGGCCATAAAGCAAAAATTTACAAAAATTGAAAATATACAAATCATGTTCAGTAATATTTTAGAATGCTTAAAAAGAAACCAATGAACAAAAATAAAAATCTAACAAACAAAAAATCACTGACTCTGCCAAATGCTGATGAAGATGTGGAGCAACATGGTTGATGGAATTGTGAAATGCTACATCTCCTCAGGAAAAAAGTTTCACATTTCTTATAAAATTAAATATATGCTTGCTATGACTTACATAACTCACTCCTGCATGTCGAAGAGAAATAATAATGTAAAAATACAGAAAAATCTGTACAAGGATGTTTCTTTTATTTTTATTATAATTTCCAAAGCTTAGGAAAAAACTGAAGTTCATCAATTAGTGATTAGATTTTTTAAAATTTTGAGAAATCCCTATGGTGGGATACTACTTGGCAGTGAATAGGAAGGAAGAAATAGGTTCTGGCCAGAAGATAATAAGGTAAAAATATCTGTACATGACATGTAAACATAGGAAGATTTTGAAATGTGGAAAGAAGAATATGGCAGAATACAAAGGAGACTTTGGGACTTCAGGAACTACATGGCATTTATTTCCGTGAGTTTTCTAATTAGCTTTCATAGATCTTAAAGGAGTACTACAGCAGTCTCCAATCTGGTACCAGCAACAGGCACAGGCAAAAAGAAAAATCTTGACGAAAAACCTGTTTTCCCTCCTTGTACAAAGGTTTTGGTCTGTTTTATGACAGAAAAAATAAAATTTCTCCATTCTGTCTTTGTCCATCTTTGGTTTTATAATATATACAATCAAGCATTATATTGATAATTTACCACAACAACCGTACTACCTCCAAAATTTATTTAAAACTACCTCCCACGTACCCTGAACTTTGTTTCTGGTAAATAACTTTATCCTGGATTTCTTTGTCATATCTGTCTGACAGAGTATTACAACAGAGTTCTGTCCTCGTAGCATACTATACAACATGTGAATGTTAACAATATGATTCGCCTGTAGTTGTAGGTAAAGAATATTAAATTCTGAAGCTCCTTGTCATAGATTCACTTGATATTTTCAAATTTATAATCATAAAAGCCTAGAGGAAATTTTACAGACACACTATACTGGTTTCTGGGGAATTTTTTCTGTCTTCAGCAGCACATCAATAATCTCTGGCTTATCCACTTCTTGGACAATCAGAAAAAGAATAGCAGTCATACTTGATAATGAAGAAATGCCTAGCCAATCATTTCAAACTAACTTCACTAGAAAGGTTCTTGCCATCTCTCCTCACCCAGGCTCTGGCCCATTAGTGGTACTTGAGCAGACAGAATAATACTCTGAAAATTAATAATTCCATCGGCCATATCCCTTTTATACAAGTTTCTGGAATCATGTGTGCAAACATACTTCTGAGCTGCATAATTCATGGCTACACTATTTAAATAAGCATGAGGGAAATAATAGCAGTAAGTCCTCTCAAACAACAGAACCTAACAATGAAGCTAGGTTCTACAAGGGCCCAGGCCAGTATGTGGATGTCTGGAGGGAACATCTCATTGAAAATATGGGTATAATGTATCTCTTTAGTAACATTGTTTACTTCATCTTTTTATGTTAAAATCCTTTGAATTGTTACCTCTTGAAAAGTGAGAATCAGGTCAAAAGAAAAGACCTGTGAAATGACAGATAGATACAAATAATCTCAATATATGGAATGTACACCCAGAATATCCTGGTAACGCTTGCTTTAAGAAATGGTATACTGGTTTGTACTTGCCAAAAGACACTGACTCCTTTATTTTCCTCCACCAATGATAGTCGAATGTCTGTCTCCTTCCTACTCGTCAAGTCTTGGTTAGAACATCAAAGAGTTTCTCTTCAATGGAATTGTTTATATTTTCCTGACTCACAAAACCCTGGTATCCCCAGTCCAGATAAGCTATTATTAGGAATGTCTTTGGTCATGAGCATTGAAATCAAATGCATGCTCAGGTTTTACAGCTCCTGAATAATTTACTCTGATATTTGAGTCCTTGTTGTTGGCTGTCATTGACCTGTTCCTTCTTAAGTCTATGCACCTCCTGCTCTAGTTCTTGTACTCTTCTTAGGAGGTTTTCAGTCTAGTTTCGGTCTTTGTCAATTTCATCCATGATATGACAACCTCAGGAATAAGCAAATTGTATAGGTCCATTCCATCTGCTAGTCATTAATTATACCTGTAGCCAATTCTCCGATTGGATTGTTCTGTGCCTTTATACTGTTGAATATGGAGAGTTCTTTATATATTCTAGATACAATACCTCTGTCAGATATGTTATTCTCATTTTCTCGTAGTCTACAGCACGTGTTTTCATCCTCCCTACAGGGCCTTTCAGAGATCAAAAGTCGTTAATTTTGATGAAATCTACTTTATCAAATTTCTTCTTTCATGAATCGTGCTTTTGGTATCAAGTCTAAGAACTCTTCACTTGGCCTTAGAGACCAAATATTTTCTCTACAATTTTATACTTTTACGTTTTACATTTCAATCTGCCATCCATTCTAAGTTACTTTTTATATAGGGTATGAGATTTGTGAGAAGGTTCATTTTTTTTAATATGGATGTCTAATTTCTCTAGGATCATTTGTTAAAAATACTATTGTTCCTCCAATGAAATGCTTTTGCATTTTTGACAAAAATAGTCAGGCATATTGGTTTAGGTCTATTTCTTAGTTCTCTAGTCTGTTTCATTGACCTATGTGTCCATCACTTGGCAAACACTATGCTGTCTTCATTACTCAGGCTATATATTAAACCTTAATATGAAGTAGGGTGATTCTTCCTGCTCTATTCTTGTGCTGTCTTTGTAGTTTTGCTTGCAAGGTGATATTGAACTCATAAAATGAGATGCAAAGTGTCCCATTCTCTTCAATTTTGTGATAGAAATTGTAAGTTGGCACTAACTCTTTTTTAAGTATTTGGTAGAATGTTCCAATGAAACCATATAGGCTTAAGTATTTCTATTTTAAAAATTCATTGTATTAGTCCATTTTCACGCTGCTAATAAAAACATACCTGATATGGTTTGGCTGTGTCTCCACCCAAATCTCAACTTGAACTGTATCTTCTGGACTTCCCACGTGTTGTGGCAGGGACCCAGGGGTAGGTAATTGAATCATGGGGTCCGGTCTTTCCTGTGCTATTCTCATGGTAGTGAATAAGTCTCACGAGATCACATGGGTTTATCAGGGGTTTCCGCTTTTGCTTCTTCCTCCTGCTTTTCTCTTGCTGCCACCATGTAAGAAGTGCCTTTTACCTCCACCTGCCAACATTTCAGAACGTGGATGTTTAGCATAAACCACATGGTTTGTACAAACAGTTTAGGCACAATGAGCCACACTTATCAGTTAGACAATGGTGGGAACACTCTTAAAATCCAAGTTCCTTGACACCAGCCAAAGGTCAACAAAGTAACAGGCTTTTCTAGCGATAGCAGTCTCAAATCTGCCATGTTGGCTTTTTTTCTGTACCAATGCCTTCATGGGGGAGAGATGAGTTTGAGCTGAGCCATGTTTTAGGAAGGTAGAGAGAAAAAGGGAAAGGGTTACAGGTGTGGTCAATGCTCACAAAGTTGAAACTCTTTTCAAATATCAGAGAATCTTAATACTGAAAGGAGTTCAGAGGTCATTAGTCCAGTACTTTCCAAAGGACAAACTTGCACCACTAGTGGTAGGCAAGACGATTTAGGCCATCTATGGATGAGCAGTTTGTATTTTAGTGTTCGTATATTTATTTTGACATGTATTTAAGAGTCTCACGCTCTACCAACTGAGTTAGCTGGCTTCTATTTTGATGTGTATTTAAATATATAAGATAATTTTATAAAAAAAAAAAAAAAAAAAAAAGAAGTGCCTTTTACCCCTCACCATGATTCTGAGGCCTCCCCAGTCATACGGAACCGTAAGTCTAATTAAACATCTTTTTGTTCCAGCCTCAGGTAAATGAATATTTAACAAACTGTGGTACATCTGTACCACAGAATATTACTTATCAATCAAATAAACAAACAAACAAAAACAACTATGATGCACACAGCAACTTGAATGGGTCTCAAGATATTTGTTCTGATTTTAAAAAATTATCTCAAAAGTTTACATAGTGCATTATTGAATTTATGTGACATTCCTATAATGATAAAATTAGAAAGATGAAGAACAATTTACTGAGTTCCAGGGATGGGGGAGGGGAAGAAGTGGCTGTGGTTATAAGTGGTTAGTGTGCGAGTTCTTCATGATATAAATTTTGTGTATCCTGACTATAGTGGTAGTTATGAAAAATCCTACAGGTGATAAAATTACATAGAACAAAGCACACACATACCTGCACACACATTTGTGCATGTAAAACTAGTGAAATCTGAATGAGGTGAAGGGATTTTATTGATGTTGATCTATTAATGTGATACTGTACTATGTTTATAGCAGACATTACCATCAGGAGAATCTGGGTGAAGGATATAAGGCATCTCTCTATTTCTCCCAGTTGCCTGTAAATCTACAATTATCATGAAAAAATAAAATGCAAGTTAGTTTGGGGTATCATTTTAATGCTGGTAAACTTTCGATAAAATAATAAACTTACGATAAAAGTTTTATCGAAAACTTTCGATAAAAAATAAAAATAAAAAGTTTTCGATAATAAAACATAAAAATATAATACTGATGTATGAAACAACATTAATGACACTCAAAATTATGCTGAATGGAAGAAGCTAGATAAAATTAAGTACATAAGCTGATCCCATTAATCTGAAACTCTAGAATTGTAAACTAACCTGTAGAGACAGAAGGCAGATCAGTGATTGGGAATTGGGAAGAAGTGGGAGGAAAAAACACAAGGTGGCAAAAAAAAAAAAAGAAAAGAAAAGAAAAGAAAACACCCAATGTGGTGATGGGTAATGTTCTTGTTTTAGTTGTGGTGATGGTTTCACAGGTGTACATGTGTCAACTCTAATTCATTGTATATTATAGTCAGTTATAGCTCAATAAAGCTGTTTAAAACAAAACCAAAAGATGCCAGACACTAGGACCAAAGTGTGAAGTATTTGAAGAAAAAAAGTGTTCTACCTTTGACATAATTAGTGTATTTAAAACCAAATGGGAAATGCTTTTTAATGCACCCTCCTCAGTAGAACATATTTTGAGTAATAATCATAAATTAAAACAAGAAATAATAAGGATTAATAAAGAAATATGGTGCGTTTCTAGTGAGCATTATATATATGTATTAGTAAAAGTAAAATATAAAATGGTATTTTAAGAAAACCAAAAATCATGCAAAATGGACAAATTAGTCAATTAATAAATTATCCAAATATGTAACATTTTATTTCCTTGAATTGGTCTGTATTTTAAAATAACTATTAAACAATTAAAGAAAAATAAATTTTACTTTTAAAGATATAGTTCAAATTTACAAAGTATTTTTTGTTTAAATGAAGTAAAGATTTGAACTTCTCAGACATTTATACCTTGTCAATTTATACTTTGTTTCATTAACTTAGGCATCATCCAAACAAGTGGTCACATGGAAAGACAGCACATGAAAAACTCAGATTATTTATTCTTTTATTTTAAAATCAATCGCTGTACTATTATTGTTTTAGAAATATTGTTTAAATGCTGGTGTATGTGTGTCATACAGGACCATGGATTATGACTCAAAGTGCACTGCAAGAAATACCAGATCCTTAGGGGCTTGCTTTAGAAGGAAAAAGCAACTGAGTCAGGTGATATCTGAGGCCAATGGTATAACAGGAAATTATCTGCATTAATTTCCTTGTAGAATACAATACGTCTTCATTAAAATATAATGAGAAACTGTGCTGTGTTTAGACCACTCCCATAGACACACGATTAAAACATATTGACCACAGCAATCTTTTAAAAAGTAAACCAGCAAAACAAAGTATTTTGGGGAAGGAAAGATAGTTCTAAGAAGCTGGACTAGAAAAAAAAAGAGTCCATACCTTATGATTCCATTCTTATAAACCTCTAGAAAATGGAAACAGATAGTGGACAAATCAGTGGGTCTTTTTTAGAATGATGGTGGAGGTAGGGGCAGGGAAGAATTGCCAAAGGGCATGAGAAAACTTTAGGGGGTAATGGATTTGTTCACTCTTATAGTTGTGATGGTTTAACAAGTGCAGATGTGACAAAACTCATCAAACTGTACAAACTGTATACTTTTTCAGCATGTGCAGTTTGTCATATGTCAATTATACTTCAGCAAAGCTGTTGAAAAATGATATTCTCTTTAGGGATAAAAAGACTTTGGAAAAATAAAAATAAAAGATGGAGAGAGACAGAGCTATCTTGTTTTAAAATTCTGTGTAGACAATGCTCTGATTCACTGCCTGCACTAGAGGTAGACCACTCCCATTACCCTGCTGTGCCCTACTCTTCTTAAGAAGGTGAGCTAGTCAGTGTTGGATTTGTGGCATCTAGTAACCATTATTTCAGTCCTTCAGGTGCTGCTGGTAACTTTTAGAGATGTTTGGCCCTTGGAAAGGCATTTGGTTGCTTATGTCATAGGGTGGGGTGTATCTCATACCTACCATTATGAGGTAGATGGCCTGCAGGTTATTTGTCTATTTTGGGGGATAGTACTGCCACCCACACACCTCACCCCATGCAGGTTCTGACAATCAATACACTGAAGTCACGCCTCTCTTTCCCCACCAAAACACACACAGGTAGATACACCAACCCACTTTACTCTTTGTATATTAAAGTTTTCAGGAAATTTATCTTCAGTGCTTAGTCCTGAGCCAGACCTTATCCCCCAGTTTCCAGCTGTGGACCTGTTGATCTGGCCTCAAACCCCACAGAAGCCACCTCCCTGCCTTCTCACACACCTCCCTCTTCCCGTCACTCCTGCCTCCCCCACCATCAAGGAACTCACAGAGATATATCCTTTGGATTCAGGTTGATTTTATTTTCATGGTTTTAACCTGTTGGTGTAGAATTCACTGTCTATATGTTTGATGACTTTTCAGTGGCAGACCTCTAGAGACATCACAGAGCTGAGGTGTCTCTTCTCCCTTTGAAATTTATTGGCTGCTCATGTCATCACTTGAAACGGTGGCGTTCTCCACAGTATTTTGGTCTTTGTCGGCCTCTTCTTTCTTCATTTTTTCTTTCAGCCGGCGATAGTGACCACGCGGTATTGTTCCTCTAGCTTTCTTAGGTTTTCCTGTAGAGGTGTTAGTTTCAGAGGCTGTTTTGTTGGTGCTTCCTTGAAGGGGTCTTTTCGCCTTCATGGTGGTCTTTAGGCCCTATAGGGAGATCACAGTCAGGCCAGAGGGCATTGGTTTTGGGAAAGAAGGTGGGAAATGCGTAGGACTAGGCTTCATGAGAAGGGAGTGAGTTGAAGAGGGGGTTTGTGTGAGGCAAGGAAAGGATAGGAGTCTTGGGGTGGCGGAATCAGTGGGGCAAAGAGAAGGGGCTTGGGCAGGATCATCTCACCTTAACGCCACATCTGGACCTTCGCTGACAGGGAGTCTTCCCCTTCTTCCTCCCTTTGGTACTTGGGATTGGTGGGGTCTGTTTGTCCATACCTTCATTAGGCTCCTGTGGTTCACTGGTCACCTTTGCCATGCTGAAGTGTCCCAGTGGTCTACTCAGAGCTCCTGATCATCCAATATATACCCCTCCCAGCACAATGAGGGGCCACGCCCTTCAACTTTGATTGGTCAGCAAGGCACTCTCCCAGCCAATGAGAGCTAAGGGACACTAAGACATCACAAAGCACTACTCTTGTCACCTCTATGTGAGAGAGGGGTGGGAGGTACCTGGGGAGTCTTAGTCATCAGAATGTACCACTCCTGCCACCTCTGTCTTGGGGGGGTGATATAAAGGCAAGGGTAGCCTGGTGGTACAAAAGAGGCTTTTCTATAACAGCCTCTTCTATGCCTTCCCAACATGAACTACCATCCCTCCTCATATACCCATGTTCAATTGTGGTGGCCCACATAGCAGGCAGTTTCCTTTAATCTGTTCCCCAAGGCCACACCTACTCATTGGTTTATTCTGCAGTCTCCCTCCCTAAGTCATTAGCTGTTATTTTTGATATTTTACCAAAAATCCCTGTAAAAAAAATGGCTATATTTCAATGTCGGTGGAGAAGTGAGTAATTCTACAAACAAAAGACAGTTCCCACAAAAACAAATCTTTCTACCTATCACATTTGGCATTAAAGGCAGCTTATTTTCATTAATTTCTGCTAGCCCTGCAATTGATAGAAAGGGATTAGAATTAACTGTCTATTTATGAAGGTTGCTTTTATCTTTACTTTTATCCTATTCTTGGACTCTGACCACATTATCATTATTGATTTTTGAAAGGTTATTTCGCTATTTTATTGGATTTTTCTTTCTGTCTTCCTAGTTTCTCTTACTAATTTCTTTCCCACCAAGAGGCACCTACATGTGACACACCTGATGTGTTTGAGTGATTTTCTTTCATATGTTTTTATTCTTGTTAAATATATGGCTTTGTTAAACATGTGCATGTGTGAAAGTGTAGCATTGTACTTAAGCTGCTATATGCATCTCTTCTTCATTGCTTTTAATGTTGCATCGGGCTTGTTCATTTTCTTCCCCCTTTGAGTGTAACCTATGTTGACGCTGTTCCTTACTGCTACTAATGGTGCCGCTATGAGCCTTGTTAGTAGCTCATGACCCTTTGTGGAATTCTGCCTATATTTCTTTAAGGTATATGTTCAGGAATAGAATTTCTAGGTAATAGACATACATAATTGTCTTAGTCATTTCAGACTGCTATAAAAGAATCCTATAGACTGGGTAGCTTAAACAATAAACATTTATTTTTCACAGCCCTAAAGGTTGGAACCAAAAAATCAGGGTGCCTCTGGTACCAATTTACTGTATTAGTCCATTTTCATGCTGCTCATGAAGACATACCTGAGACTGGGAAATTTAGAAAATAAAGCGGTTTAATAAGCTTACAGTTCCACGTGGCTGGGTGCTTCACAATTATGACGCAAGTTGAAAGGCATGTCTCACATGGTGACAGATAAGAGATTTATTAAATTACAAATTCATTCTCTTTGTTAGTTATAGGACAAATTATATCACCCATATAATTTTATTAAATTTATTTTTGGTAGTTTGTGTTTTTTTAAGGAATTGATCAATTTTTTCTATATTTTTGTATTTATGAGAATACAGTTGTTCACAGTATTCTCTTATTATCTATTTAATGCCTGCAGAATCTGTAATGCTATTTCCTGTTTCATTCCTGATATTGTTTATTTGTTGTCTTCTTTTTTTTTAAGCTGTCAGTTGTGCTAAAGTTTTACCAATTTTGTTGACGGTTTTAAAGAAATAGCTTTTGGTTTAATTGATTTTCCTATTTTATTCCTGCTTTTCATTTCATTGATTTTTGTTTTTTATCTTTATGATTTACTTCCTTCTGTTTGCTTCAGGTTTATTATTCTCTTCCTTTTCTATATTCTTTAGGTAAGAAATTAGATCTCCAATTTGAGACATTTCCTTGTTTCTAATATTAGCATTTAATGGTGTAAATTTCTCTCTCAATACAACTTTAGCTGTATTCCACCCGTTTTAACATGTATATTTTCATTTTTATGTAGTTCACATATTTTTTATTTCCCTTGAGACTACTTCTTCACCCTTAATTATTATAAATTATTTAGAAATGCATAATTTAATTTCCAATTGTTCAGTTTTTTTGTATTTCATTATAGTTGCTACTTTGATTCCATTTTGGTCATAGAATGTGTTGTCTACACAACACATTTCAATTAATTATTTATCAACAATTTCAATTATTTTAAATTTGGTAAGGTTTTATAGTCCATCACCTGGTCTATCTTGGTACATGTTCTGTGGACACAGGAAACAAATATATATTCTGCTGTTGTTCAAGGAACTGTTCTAAATGTGTCAATTAGATACTGTTGATTGTTGCATTGTTCAGTTATTCTATTCTTGAGGATATTATGTCTACTACAAGTTCTGTCAGTTGCTGAGTGTTTAAATCCAACTGTAATTGTAAATAAGTCTATTTCTTCATTCATCTCTGTTAGTTTTTGCTTCATGTATTTGAAAGCTCTATTGTTTGGTTGCTACACATTCAGTATAGGTATATATTTGTGATGGATTGATGCTGATATAATCATGTAAAGTCTTTCTTTGCCTTTATTAATTGTCTTTGCTGTGATCTTTACTATATGCCGTATTAATATAACTATTCCTACTTTTTATTTTTAATCGTGGTAAAATACACCTATCATCAAATTTCTATCTGAACCAATTTTTATTGTATAATATTGTACAGTTGTGTTAAGTATATTCACACAACAAATCCAAGAACTGTTGTGGTATTGCAAAACTGAAACTCTATTCCCATTACACAACTCCTCAATTCCTCCTCTTCTAGACCCTGACAACCACCATTCCACTTTTTGTCTCTTTGAATTTAACTGTTCTAACTACCTCACATAATTATAATTTTACAGTATTTGTCTTTTGGTGACTGGCTTATTTTATCTATCATAATGCTCTCAAGGTTCATTTATGTATAATGCCAGAATTTTATTCTTTGAAAAGGCTGAATAATATTTTATTGTATGTATATACTTCAATTTGTCTATCCATTGATGAACCCTTGGATGCTTCTATTTTTTGCTTATTGTGAGTAAGGTTGCTATGAACATGGGTGTATTGATGTATCTTCAAGACTCTGCTTTTAATTATGTTGAGTATATACCCAGAAGAGGAATTGCTGGCTCATGTGAGAATTCTGTCTTTACTTATTGAGGAACTACCATACCATTTTTCATAGTTGCCACACCATTTAACATTACTACCAACAATGCACAAAGGTTCCCCTTTTTCTACTTCTTCGCCAGCACTTTTTATTTTCTGTTACTTTGATAGTAACCATCCTAATGGTTGTAAAATGGTATCTCATTGTGATTTTTATTTGTATTTACTTAATAATTCGTACTGTTCAGAATCCTTTAATGTGTTTATTGGTTGTTTGTATATTTTCTTTCCAGAAATGTCTATTTAATTCCTTTGCCTGTTTTTAAGTTAGGTTGTATTTCATCGTTAAGTTGTAGTTCTTTTCATATTCTGGATATTAACCCCTCATCAGTTATATGCTTTGCAAATTTTTCTCCTATACAGCAGGTTGTCTTTCACTCTGTCGATTGTGTTCCTTGATGCACTTAAGATTCTCAACCGTCATACACTCAAATGTATCTGCTTTTTTTGTTGTCCATTATTTTTGTGGAATAGCAAAAAAAAAAAAAAATCATATATAATAACAGGAAGCTTTTCTTCTATCTTTTCTTCTAAGGGGTTTACAGTTTTAGCACACACATTTAAATCTTTCATCAATTTTCAGTTGGTTTTTGTATATAGTAAGGGTCCAATTTCATTCTTCTGCATGTGAATATCCAACTTTCTCAACGTCATTTATTGAAAAGACTGTCTATCCCCATTAAGTGGTCTTAGCACCCTTGTCAAAAATAACTTGACTGTATATATGAAAGTTTATTTCTGGACTTTCTATTCCATTTCACTGGTCTATAAGACTGCCTCTATGCCAATACCACACTGTTAAATTACTATAGCTCTGTAATAAGTTTTAACATGAGGAAGTGTGACATCTCCAGCTCTGTTTTTCTCAAAATTGGTTTGACTATTAAGAATCCCTTTAGATTCCATATAAATGTTAGAATAAATTTGGTATTTAAAAAATCATTGGAAAATTTGATAGGAATTACACTAAATTTGTAGATCTCTTTTGCTGGCACTGCCATCTTAACAACATTAATTATTCAACTCATGAATATGAATGTCTTTCCATTTATTTGTGTCTTCCTTAATTTTGGGGGTCAATATTTTGCAGTTTTCAGTGTACAAGTATTTTGCCTCCTTGGTGAAGTTTATTTCTAAGTATTTTTTTCATGCTTTTATAAAATGGAATTGTTTCCTTAATTTCTTTACCTTATTGTGTATTATTCACATAGAGAAATGCACCTAATTTTTTCAAGCTGATTTTATGTTCTGTGACTTCAATGAATTTGTTGATTCATTCTAAAAGAGTTTTTGTGTGCATTTTTAATGTTCTCCATATACAAGATCGTGTAGTCTTAGAAGAAAGATACCCTTACTTTTCCCTTTCCCATTCGGATACCTTTCCTTTCTTCTTCTCATCCAATTGTTAGTCACTCTTGCTTTTTAAAATAAATATATTCAAGGCATATATTTTCCATTGTTTTACTTTCATTCTATCAATGTCACATAGTGTGTTTATTTTAGACAGCATAATTTTTTTTTCTTTGATACAGACGTGAGATTCTTTCGCTCAGGCTGGAGTGCACTGTCTCGATCTCAGCTCACTGCAGCCTTCCCCTCCTGGGTTCAGGCAATTCTCCTGCCTCAGCCTCTCAAATAGCTGAGACTACAAGAACCCACAACCATGCCTGGTTAATTTTTGTATTTTTAGTAGAGATGGAGTTTCACCATGCTGGCCAGCCTGGTCTCGAACTCTTGACCTCAAGTGATCTGCCCGCCTTGGCCTCCCAAAGTGCTGGGATTACAGGCGTGAGCTAATAATGTGTTAGGCCAGACAGAATATTGATGAACCATTTTTCATCCACACAATTAGTTTATGTCTTTTAATTACTATACAAAGACTATTTACTTTTAAGGTAATTATTTGTATTGATAGTAAAGCTAAAGTCTGTCATTTTATTTATTTGCTTTCTGTCTATGTTTCCTGCTTGTCATTCTTCCATTTTTCTTTGCATACCTTCCTGAGACTTACCTGATTTTTTTTAAAGTTGTAGCTTGACTGACTTACAGTGTTTTTGAGTGTATCACATTGTATAGTTTTCTTAGTTGTTACACTGGATATTATAATATGTAGTTAATCACAGTCTACAGGTATCAAGATTTTACCACTTTGAATGAAGTGTAAAATCCTTACTTGATTTACATCTGTTTATCCTCCAACATTAAAAATATAATCATATGATGTATTTATATACATTGAGCAATATGTGAAATATTGTTTTAATTTTTGCTTCACCATAAAATATAACTTAAGAAACTCTCAAGGGCAAGGATATTATATGATATTTATGCCCATGTTTATTCATGCTGATGTTTTTTCTTTTTGAAGTTCCTAGTCTTCTTTTATCATTTTCTGCTTTATAGATCTTCCTTTAGCCAATCCTTAAGAATAGATTTGCTAGCAAAAACATATAGTTTTTCCTCATCTGACAATATCTTCTTTTCCTCTTTATTCCAGAAGAATATTTTTGCTGGAAACAGAATTTATACTTGGCAAGTTTTACAACACCTGAAATGCCCAATTCCACTTCAAACTGGCCTTTATAGTTTTAGAAGAGAAATTCATTGTCATTCAAATATGTGTGTTCCCATAATAATGTGTATTTTGTCTCTGGCTGCTCTGAAGACTTTTCTTTGTCTATAGATTTGAAACCATAAATTATGATATATCTTGGCATGTTTTTGTGTGTGTTTATTCTATTTGGACTTCTCCTAGGCTCCTGAATCTGTTGGTTTATGTGTCCCTGTACATTTGAGAAGATATATGTGCTATTTCTTTAAACACTTTTTGGTTCCACTTTGTCTCTGATCTCTTTTTGAGGTACTGATGATATAAATTTAGTTTTTTGTCATCCCACAAAGTGCTAAGTAACTTTTCATTTTTGTTTTTAATTTGTTTTCTTTCTGTTTCTCTGATTGGGTAAATACTAATTGATCTGTCCTCAAATTCACTGATCCTTTCCTTGTCATCTTGACTCTGGATGAGCCCATTCAGTGAGGTTTTTATTTTTATTTTTTTCCTGATTTCAGTTATGGTATTTTTCACTTCTATAATTTTCATTTGTTTTTTATAACATCTTTTTTTGTGGAGTTATTTAAAATTAGTAGCTGCTTGTTGAAGTATTTTTGTGATGGCTGACTTCAAGTTCTTGTCAGTTACCCTCAACCTATGATTCATCTTATGTTGGCCTCTGTTGATGTTGTGCATGTTCAATTATCGGATGGGCCCTACCAATACCACTCAGATCGAATGTTGACTCCCATTGTCTTATTAAAGACATATGGAAGAAAGGCTTAACTCTCTGCTTAGCCTTGCCGATATCTTCTCATTGAAAGTGGGTCACTAACGTATACCACCACCTTGCCTCCGAAAAGAAGTGTAAGTTCAGCTCCCTGATGTGTCCTCCTGTCCCCAAGAAGGAGAGAAGTAGAGGGCTGACTCTCACTGCTTTGTTGCTGCTTTTTGCGTATGGAAGCTAAACACCCTAGTGAACACAGCTGACACCAAGGGAGGGGAAGGAAGGTAGTGGAATGCTAATAAACCCCATCTTCTAACACCCCATTCTGCCTCACTGATATCAGGCAGGTATAGCAGTTCAGCTTCCCAGTGGGTTCCACTAACACCAGGGGTGATTAGAGAGCGAACAAGTCAACTGTTTTGTTCAGTCTCATTGATGTCTGGTGGGAGTAGAAGCTCAGCTCTCCGCTAGTCCCCACTAACAAAAATGAGTGGTGGTGAAGTATAATGGTGAATAATTACACTGCCTTGCACAGCTTCGTGAAGTCTGATCGCTACCATATGAGTTTAGAAGCTCATCTAGCCTCTGAGTACTATTGCCATTACATACACAACTCTGTTGTTTGGAGAATTGTAGTAGAACCCATTTCCACTAGCCAGGAGATGCAAGATCAACTGTCCCTGAGTTTCAGTAACACTACCAAGACAAAAAAAAAAAAAAAAAAAAAATCACATCTTTATTTGGGATGTATATTGGGGCCATTCTTGCATTGCTATGAAGAAATACCTGAGGGTGG
Organism: Piliocolobus tephrosceles; assembly: GCF_002776525.5. Lineage (NCBI taxonomy): Eukaryota > Metazoa > Chordata > Mammalia > Primates > Cercopithecidae > Piliocolobus > Piliocolobus tephrosceles. The sequence continues at coordinate 7,852,489 of NC_045445.1, read as the reverse complement.
GTAATTTATTTTAAAAAGAGGTTTGATTGGTTCATGATTCTGCAGACTGTACAGGAAGCATGGTGCTGACATCTGTTTGACTTCTGGGGAAGCCTCAGGAAGGTTTTACTAATGATAAAAGGTGAAGCAGGAGCAGGCACATCACATTGTGAAAGCAGGAACAAGAGAGGCGGTGGGAGGTGCTCCATACTTTTAAACTATCGGATCTCATACAAGCTCATTATCAAGAGGATAGCATCAAACCATGAGGAATCTGGCCCCATGACTCACACACTTCCACTGGCCCCCACCTTCAACACTTGGGATTACATCCCAACATGATATTTGGGTGGAACAAATATCCAGACTATATTGGTGGGGTCCAGGGCTGGGTGCAAGATTAGCTGCCTTCTTGACCTCACTGAAATTGTGTGTCTGGAAGAGAAGCTTTTTCTCTGGTGTTTGGTGGGAATAGGATGGGTGTGTGCTAAAACTGTAAACCCCTTAGAAGAAAAGATAGAAGAAAAGCTTCCTGTTATTAGATATGAATTTTTTTTTTTTTTGCTATTCCACAAAAATAATGGACAACAAAAAAAGCAGATACATTTGAGTGTATGACGGTTGAGAATCTTAAGTGCATCAAGGAACACAATCGACAGATAGGATGGGTGTTGCAAAATGTTTTCTGCTATGTTGGGCCATGCTTTTTCTGGTCTTCTAGTTAAGGGAAATAGGTTTTTCATCATGATTTTTCTCTATCTGTGCCTGTTGCTGGTACCAGATTGGAGACTGCTGTAGTACTCTTTTAAGATATATGCAAGCTATTTGGAAAACTCATGGAAATAAGTGCCATGTTGTTCCTGACGTCCCAAAGTCCTCTTTGTATTCTGCCATTCTTCTTTCCACATTTCAAAATCTTCCTATGCTTGCATGTTATGTACAGATATTTTTATCTTATTATCTTCTGGCCAGAACCAGACTTCTTCCTTCCTATTCACTGCTAAGTAGTATCCCACTGCAAGGATTTATCAGAATTTTTAAAAATCCAATCACTAATTGACGAACTTAAGTTTTTTTCTAAGCTTTGGAAATTATAATAAAGATAAAAGAAACATTCTTGTACAGATATTTTTGTATATTTGCATTATTATTTCTCTTCATCATCCAGGATTGAGTTATATAATTCATAGCAAGTACATATTTAACTTTATAAGAAATGTGAAACTTTTTTCCTAAGTAGATGTAGCATTTCATAATTCCACCAACGATGTTGCTCCGCATCTTCATCAGTATTTGGTAGAGTAACCAGTATTTGGTTTTTTTGATTGTTAGTTTTTTATTGTTGTTGTTCATTGGTTTGTTTTTAAGCATTCTAAAATATTATTGAACATGATTTTTATATTTTCAATTTTTGTAACTTTTTGCTTTATGGCCCATATTATGGTTTATCTTTGTGAATGTTACATGTGTACTTAAAGCGAATGCATATTCTGGTGCTATTGTGTAGCTTGATCTAAAAATGTCAAATAGATTAGAACCATTGACAAGGTTGTTAGGTCTTATATATCCTTACTTATGTGCTCCCTACTTGTTTTTATCAGTAATGGAAGGAAGAGTCTTTAGCTCTTCAGCTCTAATTATGGCTTTGTCTATTCTTCAATTGTATTAGTTTTTCATTCATGTATTTTTAAGCGTCATTGGAAGGTGCTTAAATGTTTAAGATCATTATGGTAAACCAATCATGGGTAAACCAATGGTTTTTATTCCTATGTAATACCCATCTTTCTCCCTAGTAATATTCTTTAAAAAAAAAAAAAAACCTACTTCGTCTTATATTAATGTGTCCAATCCAGTTATTTTTTAACTTGAGGTTTTATGGTAAATATGTTTCCATCCTTTTAATTTTAAACTATCTACATCTTTATATTTAAAAGAACATTATTCCATATAACCATTAGTTATGTCTTCTTCTGTGTCCCATCTGGAAACTTCTTTCATTTAAATTGGGATATTTTAACAATTTATATGTAATCCAGTTATTGATATAGTTGGATATACTTCTACCAACTTGCTTGTTGTTTTCTACTTGTTCCATTTGTTACTTACTCTTTATTACCATTTCTGCAGATACCAAATGCATGTTCTTTATGATTCTGCTTAAAGTACACTCTTAGCTTATTGTTTATACCTATGTTTTTAGTTATTTTCCTAAGTTTTACAATACACACAATTAACATATCACAGTGTATATTCAAATGTTATTCTACTTCATATGTATCAATAGCAAGAAAGACACCATGTAGATCCAGTTTTTACCTGTTATTATTTGTGTTATTACTTATTTGTTTTATTTGTATAGCTCAATATATTGTTACTACTTTTACTTTAGAAAGTCAGTGAATTTTAGTAAAATTAAACATAAGAAATAATGTTTTGTATAATGATATTTATTTTTATCTTCTCTGGAGGTTTTAATTTCTTTCTTTACTTTTTTTTTTTTCTTTTTTTTCTTTTTTTTTTTTTTGAGATGGAGTCTCAGTCTGCCACTTAGGCTGGAATACAGTGGCATGATCTCTGCTCACTGCAACCTCTGCCTCCTGGGTTCATGCAGTTCTCCTGCCTCAGACTCCTGAATAGCTGGGACTACAGGTGTGTTCCACCATGTCCAGCTAATTTTCGTATTTTCAGTAGAGATGGGATTTCACTATGTTGGCCAGGCTGGTCTCAAACTCCTGACTTCAAGTGATCCATATGCCTTGGCCTCCTAAAGTCCTGGGATTACAAGTGTGAGCCACAGCACCTGGCCTGGAGCTTTTTATTTCTTTGTGTAGATTCAAATTCCTGCTTGATATCATGCTCCTTCTGCCTTAAGAACTTTCTTTATCATTTCTTGTAGTACATCTCTCCTAGAAGACAATCTCTCAGCTATTTTTGTCTAAAAAATTTAATTTGTAATTTGTTTGTCTCACAATCCCATCATTCTCATTGCTCAGGCTGGAGCACAATGGTGCGATCTCGGCTCACTGCAATCTCTGCCTCTTGGGTTCAAGTGATTTTCCTGTCTCAGCCTCCCAAGGGGCTGGGATTACAGGCACCCACCACCACACCCAGCTAATTTTTATATTTTTAATAGAGACAAGGTTTCACCATGTTGGTCAGGCTGGTCTCGAACTCCTGACCTCAGGTGATCTGCATGTCTTGCCCTCTCAAAGTGCTGGGATTACAGGCGTGAGCCACCGTGCCTGGCCAAAATTCATTATGGATCTTAAATGTTTGCATGCACATGGTAAAAAACAAAATCACCATCACATGATTAAAATTAACTTTTCGAGTGAAAGATCTGTAGAGAAGATTATTAAATATTTCTTTATAAATTAATAGTTTTACTGAGCATTTACTACATTTGATATGAAAATTAAATAGAACACTTTATATTTAAGTAACTTGCTATGAGATGTTAGGCAAATCATTTAGGGTAGGATGATTTCCACTGTTTTCACAGATAATTTTCACAGATAATTTACTGATAGTATGAGTAATACAGGTAGTATTAAGAGCAATATTAGTAGTAATGGTCTTAATGGGGATTAGGATAAAAAATATAAAAAGAATAAATACTAAATGGCTCCTTTGCTTGCATGTAATATGCTAAGAAACTTCATGCAAAATTGCTCATTTCACCATCACAACAAACATGTGGCATAAAACTACTATAAATTAATGCTACAGATTTGTGATGCAAATCAAATGAGTTGACATATCAAAATACCTTTGGGGCTGAGTGCAATGGCTCATATCTGTAATCCCAGCAATTTGGGAGACCAAGGCAGGTGGATCACCCAAGGTCAGAGATTCGAGTACAGCCTGGCCAACATGGTGAAATCCTGTCTCTACTAAAAATACAAAAAGAAATTGGTCGGGTATGGTGGTGTGTACCTGTAGTCCCAGCTACTCGAGAGACTGAGGCAGGAGAATCACTTGAACCCAGGAGGTGGAAGTTGCAGTGAGCCGAGATTGCTCCACTGCACTCCAGCCTGGGTGACAGAGCGAGACTCCATCTCAGTGAAAAAAAAAAAATACCTTTGGAACCTAGAAAGAAAAAGAGCAGCAGGAGCCATTATATTATTACTACATAGGAAAACAAAACAGATATAGTATGGCATGTTGATTTTCTGCTTACAACCTACTACCTAAAAGTAAATAGGTTCTACGAGTAATTCTTATTGGATAAAATTAACTACCACTATGAAATTACCTTTTTCTAACCACAGATACGCACACACAAATGCATGCACATATTAACCTATTTACACACAAAAATATTTAGCCTCTTCTATTGACATTTGACGTGTTTGTTGAACTATGTGGAAGGTTTCAATATTAGGGTACAATGCAGTTAATTTTGTTACTAGGGAGCTGTGGAAAATAAGTTGGTTTCCATATATTTATACAGAATAACACATATATTTCCTATAATTCTTCTATATAGTTCTGTTTTCTGGAAACAGCTATAGAATTTTCACTAGCAATTGATAGTAAAACAGTATTTAAAAATATAGAAACAAATGTATTATACTCACATTGTGCATAATATAAAAGTTAAAGATAATTATTCTATATTTGCCAAAATTTCCCTTCACTTAAATAATGATTAGAAAGATACAATATCATAATAATATTAAAAAGTGATTATTGGCATTTATTTAATGCTTATTAACCCATCAGTTTTATAGTTTAGTAGCCAGTGGCAGATTATTTTATCCAATCTCCACAAATCTCTAACAATATTAATTTTATATTATGTTGTTTTGAATACTGAATTAGGTATAATATTTAAAATACTTTCATAAACTTAGAAGTGAGAGATATACTGATGCTGGTAAATTACAATGTTTGTTTGTATACCTACTATATCAAAATAATGGAAATCAAATGTGATTTCCTTTTCAAAATACTTAACCAATGCCCCAAATATTAGATTTTCAATACTCTTTCCTATTAATTAAGGTAAATTTTCCTCATTCAATTGTCTAAGGTTGATGCCCAGTGTTTGACTGGAATTCAAGTGGCTGCCAACTACAGGCAGTTGCTCCAGTCCATGGGTAATTTTTAGTTAGCCTCCACATAAAGTTTGAATGAAAACCTCATAGATTTACTGTTAAAATATACTGGTAAGAGGTTTGGCAATAGATGGAAGTTAAGTATATGATGGATCTGTAATATACACATTTTAAAATATGTCATTAGATAAAATGGTAATAAAGAGTTATAACAAAACAGAATGAGCAGATAAAATGCTAGTGAATAAATATGAATTTCACATTGAAAAATCAAGATTCCATTTAGCAACAATTAACTCTTCCCATAAGAAATTGCTTATGGTTTCCAGAGGTTAATTTTTAAATCTACATTGAATAAAATTCATGAGGTAAATACTTGGAATCAGAATGGGATGTGAAGAGAAAACCGTGTATGCAATGAGAGATTATTAAGTGTTGCTTTGTAAACCACTATTGCATTTCAGTACATTGACTATGAAATATTAATTTTTATATAAAAATATAAATAGAAAAATATATTTTTTCTGAATCACTTTCTGTGAGATATTAGCAGCTATTTCAGATTCTAGAAATCCTAAAATTCTCCACCCATGAATATTCCATAAGTAGAACCTAATCTTTTATCTTTGGTTATGGTAACATCAGTGGTAGCAGCAGGAGGCACACAAATCCTGGGAATACAGGGGCAGGTCCCAGGTGAAACCTGACCTTCAAACTGAAGATAGTTTAAAGCTTAGTTACAAGTCCCAGATAAATCCATGGACTGGATTTAGAATCTCTCTTCCCATTTGGCATGCTTTCCTCTGATTGATCCCCACACTTTACCTATTTTACATATACGTATCCTTCCCTAATTGATATTTTACAGTCATGGCCATCTTTAAGTGGTGCCTTTGTTTTAGACGCTTTTGCATACTCACAAACCAATCAGCACACACTCCCCCATTCTGAACCCATAAAAGCCCTGGACCCAGCCACACTGGGAGAGAGACTTCCCGACTTCAGATGGGGTACCACAATCACGTTCTCCCTCTGCTGAGAGCTGTTTCATCACTCAATAAAACTCTTCTCCACCCTCCTCACTCTCCACTTGTCACCGTAATCTCATTCTTCTTGGACAAGGGACAAGAACTCAGGACCCTGCCAAACTTGGGTACAAAGAAGGCAGTAACACCATAGACCACCCCCCTGTTGATGCAAAACAGCTGCCCCATGTGACAGGAAGCAGCAGCAAGGCTGAGCCAACCCCAAAGCTGTGGGCTGGAATGGGGCTACAGGATTGACAGAGCTGTTAACATGCCCCCATTCAATAGGCTGCAGACAGCCAGACTAAAAGAGCTGTTAGCACACTGTAACACCCCCACTGGGGCTGTAGGGTCACAGGCATTCCTGTTTGGGTGCCACTATGTTCCCCTTGCTGGGACACTGGAGTCCATCACGAGAATCACTTGCAACCTGCCTGGTTCAGCCACAAGCCCCACACAGAGCCTGCTCCTGTGCCACACTTGGGGCAGCCATCTGGACCCCACATTCACTCACTTACATACCCCCTCCAGGTGGGGGCTGAGTGCGCAGTTGTGGTGGCTGTGGAATCCACACAGAAGTGCACGCCAGGTGCAGCCCAGTGGGTCAAGTGGGCAGGGTGCTTCCTGAGCTGATCCCATGCCTGAGAGTGGACCAGGCAGGGGTGTTGCCAGCCACAAACATCTCTGGCTGGCAAAGTGGCCTGAAAAAAAATCTGGCATCATTAGCATATTTCAAAGTGTTCTTTCCCTTCTATAGTCTGTTTCTTCTAATCATTTTCAAAATTTTAACTTAGTTTAATTAGGTCCCATTTGTCAATTTTTGTTCTTGTGATTGCTTTTGAGGACTTAGTCATAAATTCTTTGCCAAAGCTGAAGTCAAGAAGGGTAATTCCTAGGTTTTCTTCTGGGATTTGTATGGTTTGAGGTCTTACGTTTAATTATTTAATTCATCTTGAATTAATTTTTATATATGATAAGAGATAGGGGTCCAAGATCATTCTTGTGCATATGGCTAGCCAGTTATCCCAGTACCAATTATTGGATAGGGAGTCCTTTCCCCGTTGCTTATTTTTGTCAAATTGTTGAAGATCAGATGCTTGAAATTATAAAAATAAAGAAGTAAATAAGTAAAACAAAATTATTTCATTTTAAATTGACAGATAATACCTTTGTATATTTATAGGGAGCACAATGTGATGTTTTCTATGTACTACTTTCATAGTACATAGAAAACTTGTAGAAAAATACAATCAAGCTAATTAACATATGCATCACTTCACTAACATCATTTCTTTGTGATGAGAACATTAAAAATGTATTCTTTTGGCAAGTCAACACATTATTATTAACTGTGATCACCATACTGTGCAATAGATTACTAGAACTTATTCCTCTAGTCTGAAATTTTGTACCCTTTACCAACATTTCCCCTTCCTCCATTTCTCCTTTGACAAGCCATTTCTACACTGTTTCTATGAGATGGACTTTTTTAGAGTCTACATATATGTGAGATCACACAGTGTGTGTGTATATGTATGTATAAATATATAATGTATTCTATATGTATAAATGTATATATGTATATAAATATACGTGTATATATGTAAGTGTATATATACGTGTGTATATACACATATGCATATATATAAATATATTATTATGTATATATATTATTTTGTGTGTCCTCTGATCTCCGTTTTCCTTGGTGGAAGTTCTTCTCAGATGTCTAGTGATCCTTGATTGTCTGCTCATGATTAAAGTTTAAGGATTGGGAAGTAAAATAATGTTTGAAAGTTCTGAGTTTGCAGCCTGATTGGTCAAACTTTAATTTTACTGTAAAATTGTCTGGATTTTTTATTGAAAAAATGCTACATTTTGATATCTTCACCTCATTATTTTTCATCTGAGCACACTGTACTAAGAAGAGTTTTCTAATCTTCTGTTTGAATGATAAAGATCTAGCTGGCTGCTAGAGATAAGGAAGCAGGACTGGGTGAGGATTGAAAAATAAGAGAGCCAGAGATTCTTAGCATTCAGCGTTCAGTATGCACATGACCCATAGTCATTTAACATTCTCTCAACTATGCCTGGCATTTCCCACTTCAGAGACTTTCTAATTTACTTTACCCAAAGAAAAAACCTCTAGGTTATCTTCTCTGGTCGGGGAGACAGACTCCTAGGGATATATACTGGATAAGGGAATCTGGAGGTCTGAATGTTTTTCAACAGTTTTTTTCTTTTCCCTACACCTTATTTCTGCCTCTTTCTTTCATACCTGATTCTACAGGTACCTGGGGCTAACATTTCCTCACTCCTTGGGGATTCGGTAATATAAATCTGGTTGTTTTTCAGCTTTCCCAAGGCCTGCCTGAGGGTCAGTTTTCTTAGTCCTGCTAAGTTAATTATCACTGATTTGTTTGCTTTCCAGCTGCTGAAATGTTGTTGCTGTTTTATTCTCTCCTGTTCCCTCTGTCCTTGTGGATCCTAGTTGACTTTTCAGATGAAGTGAAGTTAGATGTGTATATTCAATCTACTCTCTTATTATTTTCTGCCTCAGGAGTAAAGTACTAGGAATTTATCTATTTAGGGAACCTGGAATAGTCTCCATGGCACAAATTCAAATACATAGACCACAGTTAATCTGAAAATGATATACATCTGAATTCTTCAAATTGAATCAAAATATAGACACAATGAAAGAAAATAAATCATTTTTTATTTCTCTCAGTTTCTCATTTATTCCTTAATAAAAATGTGAAGGCCTGAAACTTTTATTTTTTATGTAGTCTATACTTCTGATGTCCATAAAATAACTAAAAAACCTTTAGTTCCTGTTATGGTTAATACTGAGTGTCAACTTCATTGGACTGAAGGATGCAAAGTATTGATCCTGGGTGTGTCTGTGAGGGTGTTGCCAAAGGAGATTAACATTTGAGTCTGTGGGATGGGGAAGGCAGATCCACCCTTAACCTGGGTGGGCAACATCTAATCAACTGCCAGTGAATATAAAGCGGGCAGAAAAACCTAAAAAGGCTAGACTGACTTAGCCTCCCAGCCTACATCTTTCTTTAGTGCTGGATGCTTCCTGCCATTGAACATAGGACTCCAAGTTCTTCAGCTTTGGGAATGAGACTGGCTTCCTTGTTCCTCAGCTTGCAGATGGCCTATTGTGGGACCTTGTTATCATGTGAGATAATACTGCTTAATAAACTCCCATATGTATATATATATATATCTCCTATTAGTTCTGTCCCCCTAGAGAATCCTGACTAATACAGTTCCCCTTCTGGCAATAGCCTTGTCACTCCAAATAATTCCAAGTGAGGCAGCTTTGAAGATTACTAGGTATCCATGGCACATTTTGGCATAAATTGTGGCATAAATTGAGATTATTGACTTTATTTGAAACCAAGAGAACAAACCTAAAGGAGCCTCTCAAGTGTGACTGAACAGTCCAAGAAGCCCAAAGTATAGTATCCAAAGAAATGAAGTAAGATAGAAGTACATTATGAATTCTAAAAGAGTAATGAGAAAGTTTTTGCCACCCATGTGCTTCTTTTCTCTAGTACTTTATTGCTTTTTGAACGTTTCTAGGTATGTAGGGTATCAAAATAGTATTTCAGCCTTATATGCTCTAAATGTATTACACTTAACACAACATTAAACATAAGTAAAAGTGCTTGTCAGCATGGATAGCTCATTTATGAAGTCCATAAAATATGTTTTGTGCACATTGTGTAAACAAGTCCTTTAGAAGAAATAGAAATAAAAATGGGAGCTCAAATTACAGTTTCAGATCTGGAAAAGCTTAAAATATAGGTTAGGTCCGGGGGCATAGCCAGAGGAGATATATATATCTTGAATGTAAGAGGAGGAGCCTCTGAGGAAGAGTATAGGAAAATTAAAGTAACTAGAATGATAGTGGATCCATTTAAGAATGACTGACGTCAAAATTGACCTTAGTTTCTGCAGTTTCACTCATTTCTTTAATCAATATTTAGTAAGTGCTTGTTCATGCTACACTCTGTGCTTGGTGTCTGGCATAGAGAGGTGAAAATCATCAATACTATTTTCTACTGAATGTATCTTATGTAATAGGAATTGTGGTAGACAGGTTATTAATGTGCCCCGTCTCATTTATTCCTCATAAGAACTTTTGAGTGGGAGTCCTTATTGCCCCCAATTACTTCTCCAATGTTGATCAGCTGGAGTCCCCATAAAAAAACAGAACCCATTACAACTAGGATAAGTCATGAAGGAGAGTGGGTGTTTAAAATGGAACCATTTATACATTATATAATGAATCATATAACTAATTATAAATTATATAAGAAGCTACACGGAACACTGCAGGAATCCTGGTGTTATTAGTGGCAAAACTGTCACCATCTCAAGCATATAAAGACCTTGGAGAGGAATTGTATAAAGTTAAACTCATTGAAAGGAGCACTACTAGACTGTTGAGTGACACAGCAAGTCTGACATTTCCTACCTTACAGAAAGATAGCCAAGGGAATAGATACTTTGATCTCACTTTCCTCCCTCCTCCAAATCTCATGCTTGGGATTTGGCATTAACCAAACTCAACCAAAAACCAGATGTGCCTGTTGATGTAATTCATACCAGTCAGTCAATCTGAACAGAGAGAGTGATGGGGAGAGGTGTAGAATAGAGATGGAGAGACCTAGAAAAGCTATCCAGCACACCAGGTTTTGTAGTAAAGGGCAGAAGAGAACTTCAGCGCAGATGTAAATGGTTCCAATGCCTATGTGTTTTTCATTGAGCATTTCAATCTTACACATTTCTTCCTTGATAATCTGGTGGGATAGACAACAGTTTTGACAGCTATAATACTTACACAAATAAAATGAGCAAGATTAAGAAAATTAATTGATACTTTTGCGACATGCCTATCAATAGCTTATAAACTTCCAGTTTTAGTTCTTGCTGTGGCTTTACATCTTACCAGGATCCTGGAGTCCCCTTTAGTCTGAAGCTTCTATGTCACAATGGCCCAAAGATGAATCAAACAACTCAATGAGCTCACAACTGAGTGTGAGAGATATGTATGAAGACAACTAACTACAATGCAAGTCTCCAGGTCTCTAGATGTGGCAAGTCCACTGCCTTGTGATATCATAGAAGAGCAAGCAATTCAAGTGATTGAAGGTTGGTGGAATAAGGAAAGGTTTCATAGAAGTGACATTAAAATAAGCCTAGGCTAATCAACAAGTGCTCAAGGCTTAATGGACCTGAAATTCTAGAAACTTTGTTAGGAAGATGTCAAATCTCAGTTCATGCCTAATAGCAATCAAATCTACCTTGTATATTTCAAATCTCAGGCTAAAATCTGATCTGCAAGCAGTTGGTCTATGCGGGACATAGAGGAAAGAATTCTGAGAATTGCCAGTGCATTAGGCTTCATCTAAATTAACACAATATTATAGTAACAGCCTTTATTGCTTTTGGCAACACATTTTCATCTTTTATTAAAAACATTAATATTTTTTTCTCCTGACAAAGACCACGTGTCACCAAGATAAATTTTTTTTTCACAAAATGCATTTTAGTGTTTTGGAACTTTGTGGAACTAAAATGAAAGCAGGAGTGGAAACGTAATCCTCATTCAAGAAAGAGTACAATCTGTGTCAGCAAATTTCATTATTTACATGGAACGACACGTTAATTGTTCCTCAATATGTTCTTGGAATTTGTCCTAAAAGGAAGACTTTAATACAGATATTAGCAAAAACACTACTTATGAATCAAGTGGAAAAGGCATTCTTTTTTTTTTTTTTGAGATGGAGTCTTGCTCTTGTCACCCAGGCTGGAGTGCAATGGCGTGATCTCAACTCACTGCAACCTCCACCTCCCGGGTTCAAGTGATTCTCCTGCCTCAGCCTCCCGAGTAGCTGGGATTACAGGCGCACGCCACTATGCCAGGCTAATTTTTGTATTTTTAGTAGAGACGGGGTTTCACCACGTTGGCCAGTCTGGTCTCAAACTCCTGACCTCTGGTGATCCACCAACCTCAGCCTCCCAAAGTGCTGGGATTACAGGAGTGAGTCACCACAACCAGCCAGGAATTCTAGTTTTGACTCCCTTCTAAGACTTTGGCATACTAGTTAGCATATCTTAATTATGACAGAGTAAGTCTAAAATCATATAAGCATCACTCATGGTAAAAACTCAAATATCTATCACTTAGTGAATATTTCATTAAATTGTTCTTTGAGAATAGGTTTTTCAACAATGAGAATATATTTCTCTCATTCCTTTCCAATGACTACTAGAGTTTACGTTAGCAGAAACCAATCCACAGCCTTGGTAAAAGCATTTAAAGAAATATGAAAATTCCTGTTTGATGAAAATATTTTTTAAATAAAGTCAAATTATTTTCCATACACCTTTAGAGTTGAGCAGGTTCTTTTGTGTGACTGGTTCAATACATAACCAGTTATTGCTGAGTAAATTGAATTTCTATGAAGGGAAATGACTTTAGTAAGATCATCTTTCTTATTTTGTTGCTTTTACTTCCTAACTTTAATGTAGAGTTCTATCTGGCCATCCCTGTTTGTAATTATGCAGCCAGCTTCTAGTTCTCCTTCTCTATAATATCTACTCTGTCACCTCCATATCAAAATATGTTGACTCCACATCAGAAATATACTTTAAATTTGGCACCTTATTGCGTTTCCCTCTGTTCCTACTATAGTTCAAGCTGCTATCATCTATTATACAGTTTTGATGGATCCCTTTCAGCCACGAGGAAGAGTCAAATTTTTAAAAAGAAAATATAAAACCTTCTTAACCCAGCTTGAACTATCCAAGCTTCTTTTTAGCCATTCACTTACCAACCACCCATTCCAAATAAAGGTCCAACTCTTTAGCAACACGGGATTCTTTCTTTTTCCCCAAAATGTTAATCATACACACTTTCAGGACATAGCATTCATATCTTAATTATGACAGAGCAAATCTTGGTTGCCTACTGAATATCTTTTCCATCTTTTGAGATACTAGTCAAATGTCATTTCTTGTATAAAATCTTCTCTACCCTCCAGGACAATGAAGCCCTGACTACTTTGTGCTCTTACAGCATTATGCACAAAGTTGTTCCACAAACTTTTTCTTTTGTTGCGATATCCTTGAAGTCAGGGGACAAGTATTATTCAACTTTGAGTGTTTCTCATGTTTACTACCATGGCTGGAACATAATAGAAGCTTTTATGTTTGCAAAATAAGTTGTTGAATGCATTAGTTGCTGTCAGGGTATGGTTTTAAAGGTCAATGTACATGGATATATTAATAAATGGTAGGTACTTCCACAGAGAGATGGTTCTCCATTCTCATTCCCCTTGGTATTGTAGGGTATAACACAAATGAATTAGCTTGACTAGTAGGATGGGAGTTGGTACTTAGGTTATAGCTTTGGAGGGCATCCCTACATTCAACATTGTTTTTCTTTTTTTTTTTTTTTTTTTTTTTTTTTTGGGGG